>NC_050195.1:11670761-11690761 GCF_008315115.2 Sander lucioperca | reverse complement strand
TGAAATGAATTGCCTGAAAAGGTTGAAAGAAGAAATACTTTGTATTATTATCAGACATATACACTGCATAGAACGAAAAGCATCAATCTAGCTGAGATGAGATGTGAAATATATTGCCTGAAAAGACAGGGGGCTGAACAACTTTGCATTGAAAACGAAAAATGAAATACATTAATGACAAGCATGTTCAAAACACATAGTATATGATGATATTAAGGCATCGAAATTGCCTAAATGTGGATTGTTAGTTTATATGTGATCTGAAGTTTACTGAAACAATGTTAGTCTGAGGTGTTTATAGTAATTTTTATATTGAGTAATAATGTTGGAGTTTGGCCATCAAACACTGTGTTCTGCTTTACAATTAACAACAGTCCTGACATATACATGAAAACATTGGCATGATCTCGAAAATGGTAAGGTAATGAAATGGTGTGTGGATCTTTGTAAGATATCGTGAAACAGATCATTGGTCTCACTGTTTGAACGAGTAAGGTGCAGATAGGTGACCTGGTTACAAATACATTTTAATTTTATTCAATTATATTACCGTTTTAAGTAAAAAATGTTGTAGTAATTAACAACATAATTAGTATCTTCCAAAATGCGGTCATATCAACAGTAGAAATAAAAACAAGCGTGATACGATGTTCATACAGAAATATTAATCACGATGTTTAAAAAAAGAAAATAGTTGGGTAAGCAGCATTACAGCAAAAAAAATGATTGTTAAAATACATATTGTAAATACATATCAATACATACAAAATAAGAATATAGAGTTCTTAATATTTTCAGTATGCACATATATACAGTAGCATTGTAGGACCGTCATACCGGCAATGTCAAAAATGTGTCTATGCATGTTTAAGTGTGTAGGGATGACTATTGAATTGAATTTAGAATGACCTAAGTTATATTTTAATTAATTGAACATCATTGAAATGAGCTAAAATGAATTTAAAAGAAAAATAGAAATGTAAAAAAGATCCAACACCATGGGGTCACATTGGCCAACCAAACGAAACTTACAGTTTCCAAAAACGGTTTCCAAAAACAAAGTACCAAAGAAAAAAACTTGCAAATTCCCTCTAACAGTCTGTAATTTATTCATTTATTTATTTATTTATTCGGGACAGTGCACATTAATGAACAATCTAATATTTCTGTACAGACTGTAAATGAGCCAGGTTATAGCATAAATGCTAATTTTCACCTGTAGTCCCGAGGCAGGAAAACATGGTAAAGATGGTAGCTGAGAAAAAACAGTGTGAAATATGTATTAATAACAAATTGGTTACTTGCAACACCACAATCCATATCCCTAAACAGTAATTGTTTTCTTCTACTTCTACATCTGTCATTTATCTGTTAGAAAACAGATCATGAGGGAAAGGTTGATATGAAAATAAATAAACAATATTAATTGTGATAAAAAAATGAGGCATGAAAATACATAAATAAAATAAAATTGTTGTCATATTGTTGACAGAAAGGCAGCCAGTGAGCCCAATGGGTCAATACTGTATGTTGCAATGGTTTAGAATATAGTTTTTTTGTTTTTTAAATAAATAAAAAGAACATAGAAAAATACAATACAGCAATTCTTGCAAAACCAAAATCCATAGTGCCTAAACAGTAATTGTTTTTCTACAAGTTCTTTAAGGCAGGGCCCAAGGATGCCCCCTTCCTGATTTCGTATTTTTTTGCATGTTTGTCACACTTAAATGTTTCAGATCATCAAACAAATTTAAATATTAGTCAAAGTTATCACAAGTAAACACAAAATGCAGTTTTTAAATGAAGGTTCTTATTATTAAGGGAAAACAAAATCCAAACCTACATGGCCCTGTGTGAAAAAGTGATTGCGCCCTAAGTCTAATAACTGTTTGGGCCACCCTTAGCAGCAACAGCTGCAATCAGGCGTTTGCAATACCTTGCATTGAGTCTTTTACAATGCTGTGGAGGAATTTTGGCCCACTCATCTTTGCAGAATTGTTGTCATTCAGCCACATTGGAGGGTTTTCAAGCATGAACTGCCTTTTAAGGTCATGCCACAGCATCACAATATGATTTAGGTCAGGACTTTGACTAGGCCACTCCAAAGTCTATGTTTTGTTTTTCTTCAGCTATTCAGAGGTGGACTTGTTGATGTGCTTTGGATCATTGTCCTGCTGCAGAACCCAAGTTCGCTTCAGCTTGAGGTCAAGAACATATTGCCGGACATTGTCCTTCAGGATTATTTGGTAGACAGCAGAATTCATGGTTCCATTTATCACAGCAAGTCTTCCAGGTCCTGAAGCAGCAAAACAGGCCCAGACCATCACATTACTGTTGTTATTATGTTCTCTTTCTGAAATGTGGTTGTCTCGTCAGTCCACAGAGCATTTTCCCAAAAGTCTTGGGGATGATCAAGATGTTTTCTGGCAAAAATGAGACGAGCCTTAATGTTCTTTTTGCTCAGCAGTGGTTTTCGTCCCTGAACTCTCACATGCATGCAGGTCTCTTTGTTATGGTGGAGTCATGAACACTGACCTTAACTGAGGCAAGTGAGGCCTGCAGTTTGGATGTTGTTGTGAGGTCTTTCGTGACCTCTTGGATGAGTAGTCACTGCACTTTTGGTGTAAATTTGGTCGGCCGGCCACTCCTGGGAAGTTATGTTTTAACAGCGCGGAGGGGCAAACACTTTTTCACACAGGGCCATGTAGGTTTGGATTTTTTCCTTAATAATAAAAACCTTTAATAACTGTATTTTGTGTTTACTTGTGTTATCTTTGTATTATAATTAAATTTGTTTGACGATCTGAAACATTTAGGTGTAACAAACATGCAAAAAAATAACAAATCAGGAAGGGGGGAAACACTTTTTCACACCACTGTATATTGTCCCCATCAGTAGGCCTATGTCCTATCAACTAAACTAACTGAAAATGAAATATATCAATTGTGATAAAATCAAATGGGTCCATAATGTATGTTTCATTGGTTTACAATATTGTTAGGCCGGCTACACACTGGCTGCGTGGCGTGAGCGTGCCGCTTCTGTTGCGTGGCGGCTGCGTGGCGTTTTCTATGTCTTTACACATCAGAAACGTGTCTGATGTGGCGCTGCAGCTGCTAGCCTTGTCTGTACACATGTATGTTTCCCATTGATTTACTGCACTCAAGCAGTAGTATATTTCATGACAAACATAAATATATACCGACCTGATTACAGCAAAGACAACATCGGCAGTATTGATGGCGAAATAGGTTACAGAATATTTCGCTCTGTATTGACAGGTACAATATTTGAAAATCGATAATTATTTATTATTTCTTTAAATTACATTTATATCTGGGCGCCTGCTTAGCTCACCTGGTAGAGCGGGCGCCCATATATAGAGGTATACTCCTCGCCGCAGCGGTCGCAGGTTCGACTCCAACCTGTGGCCCTTTGCTGCATGTCATTCCCCCTCTCTCTCTCTCCCCTTTCAAATCTAAGCTGTCCTATACAAATAAAGGCCTAAAATGCCAAAAAAAAAAAAAAAAAATTACATTTATATCTGCATTCATGTCAAAACATAGAGACTTTCAAACATCAAAATGTAATTTATTAAATGTATTTGTGTCAAAATGACATATGAACATCTTTTCGTATTCTATTTTGCCTGGAAACACTTTCTGTTTCTAGCATGCACGCGTTTTCGGCGCGCCTGAGTCGTGCATGTCACACAGACAGTGTGAAAGCTCTAATCTGTTAACATGGGAGCCAAAATAGGAACGGACACGCCACGCAGTCAGTGTACAGCCGGCCGAAGCCCTACCATTAAAGGCTTTTTACATGGTGGTTAGACTGAGGCTAATATCCCATTTTTGGTTCAAGCTGCAGTCACCCTGTACTGACAATCGCTGTCATTTTAAACGTCATCACAACATTTAGCTCAGTTTACTGAAATCCCAAAAGAGGAGGGACAAAAGAGGGAAAACAGAAAGGTGACTTGGAAAATAAATGAAAATGAAAGATATGAATTGTACTGAAACAGAAAAATAAGGATACAATGTATAAATCATATAAGGTGGAGATACATAATAAAAATAACTTAAATACTATTGGTGTCGTACTGTTTAGGTAGCCAGATGGGTCAGTACAGTATGTTTCAATGGTTTACATTGTTGTTCAACCCTACAAATTAAGGCTTTTTACATGGTTGTTAGACTGAAGGCTAAAAAACCCAAATAATGTCTCAAGCTGCAATATCTGTACTGAAAATCATACCAACACACTCATTTTAAATGTGTTATCCAGACATTTAGCTCAGTGTATTGAACCTTTAAAATAATTCAGGGTTATCCTTGACTTTGAAGGAACATAGGGTTAGAGTCACTTGATTGTCTTCTGGTTAGGAGACAATCATAGGAATAGTAGTTCTTGACTAGTTCTTTTGACAAGGCTTATTTAACCAAGTCATGTATTTTGGGCAATCTGAAGACAAAATGTTCAGCTTTGATTCTTCAATTTAAACACTGTCATAGTTTTTCAATAGGGTTTAGATTAGCCCAAGGCCGAGTTTACACATGTGAAAATTCTTTAACATGCCTACCAGCTCAAACCCCACACTAATAATTATAATTTTTGTAAAATATATTCCATGTCATCCTTTCCTTTTCCTTCTGTGTATATATATATATATATATATATATATATATATGTTGTGTCTTCCAAGAAAACAGATAATGAAGGAAAAAGAAAGGTGACATGTAAAGTAAATTAATAAAATAAAATATATTAATTGTGATGAAATACAAAATAAGCATACACTGTTCTAATTATACAATATATATATAAATTATCAATGTACCAAAATAAATTGGTGTCTTAGAGTCAGTGTCCATGGGTCAGTAGCGTAAGTTGCTAATTGTTGAATCTGTCCATTGTTGGCACAAACCAAAACTCTTAACAGAGCACAGTGTAATTGTGAAGATGTAAGGGGCTGTAACATTGTGACCTTTGATGATCCAGGGACTGTAGAACTGCTGCTTCCAGGTATCTGGCCGCAGATGGCAGGAGCAGAGGCCTTATATTGAAAAACAGTAAAAAAAAAAATTATCCCTTGCATTCCTAATGCAAATAGCAACCGCAAACAGTAATGCCATCAGTGTTTTTGTTAGTTCTCTGGTCAAAAAGGGATCTTGTACTAAGTTAATACAAATAACAGTTACCTTTACAACTTGGTTAAGGTGAAATATAATGCTGCACTGAGGAGGAGCTGTCTCTGTGACAGTGATGACTGATTAATGAATGATCAGCATAAGTTTGGTTCCCCGCATCATGTTTAGCCTTCTTTAAAGTCCTGATTGTCTCCACTGTGTGAAGTGGAGTGATCACAGCAGAGGCAGACCTGCAGGAAAAAGTTAATTTAAATTACAATGTACTGCTAGCTGTAACAACGGTGTTGCAAAATTGCTGCGTTATTACAAAGTGAATACAGGAATAAAGACACAAAGCAATATAGAAAGCACATATGAAATTAGAATCATTACCTTCGATTGTGAAGACTCTTAAGCGCTGTCAGGTGGAAAGCAGGCAGTGGTGGTCCATTGTTTCAGTTTTTAGAACTAGAGAGAAGGTGAAGCAAATGCAGGCAGGTGTTATCTCATCCTCTGCTTGGAAGAATGACTGGCTAGCACGAAGGTAAAAGTGTCCCTGTGTGGTCCAACAGTGATTGTCTGTCCATTGTTCGTCCATTGTTGATTGACAGTTAAGCTGCTGCTGCTGCTAAAGCTTCTGTTCTTGGTTGTTATTGGTCTTCAGTTTGTTGTACAGATGAGATGGTATTTCCTGCTTTGGCTTTTCAGCCTGTCGCACCATTGTGCCATTAGGTCAGCTGCAGGGTCATCAGCTGGAGGCCACCGTTCACAGATGTTTCGCCCCCAAGACGAGTACATCTCCAGGCCCGCTGGCATGCTGGGGACGTCTCCCCGCCACCCCCTGCAGCTGCCTTCACATAATCTCTCTTGGAAAGACCAGCTACTTCTGTTTACCAGGTGCGAGCATGCTGCTCTTCTTCTGAGTAGGAGATTGGTGTGTACCACCAGGCTTTACAGGCTTTACAAACCTTGCCAGGGCATGCTCTTCTCTTGCCGGCGAATGGTTTGCTGCCACCCTACAGCTCTCCAGGATCTTGGCCAGTTTCGTCAGGATTTGATCAAGGCGCCACCTGAAACGTCCTTGGGTCAGTTCCACACTGCATCCTGACAAAGTGTGTCGGAGGCTTGCCTTGACGCTCCCGCATAGATGACAGCCCACTTTATCACCATACCACAGTGTGAGATTCCTAGGGCATGGAAGGATATCGTAGGTCACCCTCAACAGGAAGCTGATAGAGGAGTTCTCCAGATGTCTACCCTGGTTATACGCCTGTTGCTGGTAGCATCCCATCTTGTCCAGGCTCCTTGCGTGCCCTGGGATATTGCCTTCAAGTGGAAGCGCTCCTGCTCCAGTCTGGTGATTTCGTCCACCACCATCGTCTCCTGCTGTCTCTTGGTGGCTTTAGACCAGAATTGCTGTGCTGCTCCCCAGCCCAGCCCAGCACGACTGGTCTGGACAGTCGTGCTTGGCTGGGTGAAGTTGTGATGAAGGAGGTGA
This sequence comes from Sander lucioperca, assembly GCF_008315115.2. Classification (NCBI taxonomy): domain Eukaryota; kingdom Metazoa; phylum Chordata; class Actinopteri; order Perciformes; family Percidae; genus Sander; species Sander lucioperca. Next base: position 11,684,133 of record NC_050195.1, on the reverse strand, counting down.
GGCCAAAGCTGGTGGTGTCCTCACAGAGGACACAGGAGAACTGTGTCTCTCGTCCAGGGGAAAGCACACAGCTGCTGAATGTTGTCACAACCTGGCTCAAGGGCCATGACAAAAGAGGAATCCTGTTGCCGACGACGGCCGAATCAACTAGCCCTGAAAATGGATGGTGCTGGGGCGTCGCGCCCATACCCGGCCGTCGCCGGCAACAGGAGCCGCGAGGGCTATGCCGCGACGATTAGGAGGGCCGCCGCATGGAAGCCTAGGGCGTGGGCCCGGGTGGAGCCGCTGCGGGTGCAGATGTTGGTGGTAGTAGCAAATATTCAAACGAGAACTTTGAAGGCCAAAGTGGAGAAGGGTTCCATGTGAACAGCAGTTGAACATGGGTCAGTCGGTCCTAAGAGATGGGCGAATTCCGTTCAGAAGGGTGGGGCGATGGCCTACGTCGCCCCCGGGAGATCGAAAGAGAGTCGGGTTCAGATTCAGGTGGAGCTTTATTCCCCACTAACTCACAGAGAGAGAGAGGCCCCACTGGATTACACAGGGGCCGTCACAATGTTTAGGGCTGTACTTGGGATGTACAGCCCAAGATATGTTGTAAATACAGTGGTATGCATAGGTTTAGACACCCATGCTAAAGTTGACTAAAAATAGGAATAAAAAAATCATCTTTTGGAAATTGATCTTAATGCCTTAATTAAAACAATGAGGAAAAACCCAGCCTTTAAGGATACCAATTTTCTTTGTGAATGAAGAATGTATCGTAAATAAATAAATAAATGTTCTTCCTTAAAATAATATAAAGTCAATACACCCCTATGTTAAATTCCCATAGAGGCAGGCAGACTTTTATTTTTAAAGGCCAGTTATTTCATGGATCCAGGATACTATGCACCCTGATAAAGTTTGCATTGATATGGATCTTATTTCAGTTAGCTATTAGGCTAAATGAAATAAAACCATGCCAATCATGAGATATGGTGAAGGGTATGTGATGATGTGGGGCTATTTTTATTCCAAAGACCAAGGGGACTTTATCAGGATGCATAGTATCCTGGATCCATGAAATAACTGGCTTTTAAAAATAAAAATCTGCTTTCCTCTATGGGAACTTAACACAGTGGTATCTATACTTATGCCACTTGTATTTTAAGGAAGAAAATTCTGTTATTTACGATACATTATTCATTCACAAAGGGAATTGGTGTCCTTAAAGGTTGGATTTTTTCATTTTTTTTTAAATTAAGGCATTAATAATAATAATAATAATAATAATAATAATAATAATAATTCCAAAAGATTATTTTTTTACTGCTCTTTTTAGTCAACTTTAGCATGGGTGTCTAAACTTATGCATACCACTGTATATCTCATAATAATATGGTTACCTGAAATAATTATGACCAATCACATTATCCAATACTGCCAAAATATAAGATTACCAAACAAAATGTCTTTCAGCTTACTAAATTAAGTACATCAATATGTTGTGTGACAGCAAAATTGGGTTTCCTTTACATAGCAAGAGAAACAGAGACCAACAACAATGAGGTATCCTGAAAAAACACAACATAATGCTCAGTGGATTTTTATTTTACCTGCCAACTGTGCCGGAGAGATTAACATCTGGTACAGCAATAATTTAGTCTTTTAAATCAAACTGTTATTAATACATGTTTCACCCACTCACTTTGGTTATAGGTACAGACCTTTTTTTCTTTGTCTTTTTCTTTATCTGTTAAACCCAACTACCATCGTTATGGACTGTTAGAGGACATGACACAGTATACAGGATTATGATAACTATAATATGTTCTCATCACACCAGAGTGGAGACAATGCTGCGGTTTAGAGATGAAAATGAGGTCCAGAAGTGTGTTCTTATCTGTGGTGGCAGCAGTGATGACTTGAACATATCCCCGGGACTGAAACAGCTCAAGGATTGGCTTACTTGCGTTGGATAAGTGATTCTCGTTGAAATCCCCACAGACAATGATAGGGTGGCAATCCATGACCTCCAATGAGTCCAACAGGCTTCCCAGGTTTGACAGAAACGACGTCACACTGTAGTCCGGAGGTCTGTACACAGCTGCAATCAAAGCACTCACTGGGGCTTCAACCTTCAGAGCCAAAAACTCAAGGTCAGTGACATTATGTACGTACTGTTTTTCACGGACTTGAATGTGCTCTTTCACATAAACTGCAACGCCACCACCACGTTTGTTGGCCATCTGTGGAACATTTGTGTAGGACAGGTGTCTGTTGCGTTTGAACATAGTGTAGCCCTCTAAATGGAGACTGTCTGCAACAAAGGAGCCTTGTAGGTGAGTTTCTGTGAGACACAAAACATCTGCTAGACACAGTTCATGGTGTCTCTTGATGTCATTCACGTGGCATGGCAAACCTTCTGTGTTATGGTGAACAATGGTCAGAGTGTCATGTCCGTTCACAGCCTGTGAGATTTTGAGAAGAGGCATCATGTCATCCAAATTGACTTGTCTCATGCTCCGTAGGGCTCCAGTGATTTGTGGGTTGGCATATATTTTACTCTCGTCCATATCCAGAATGTGCAGTCCGCTGAGAGAGGTCACTCTGCTGACAGCTACGTAAGCCATGCCAGGTTCAAAAATGTGTTTCAGTGACACTACAGCTGATGTCCTTGTCATACCTTGAACCTTATGAATCGTACAAGCAAAGGCCAGTTTAACAGGAAACTGTCTGCGTACCACTCCTTTCTGCTTCATTTTCTCCTCTGCTCTGTCGATGTACACTAGATCGTCTGGTCCTCCTGGTGCTCTGTTACGATAATTCCTTCCAGCTGTTTCATCATCCATCTTGAGCCCGAGCATAGTGACATGTGCGACACCATTTTGTTCAGAGGATATTACCCTGACTAGCGTAGAGAAAGATCCATTCACCAATCCTTGAGACACGTCTATGTTTCTGGTGAGCATGACTCTAACACCTTCAGCTACGTTTAGCGTATCTGGTAACTCATTTCTGTTTCCTTTAAATGGTTTGGCTTGTCGTGCCATTCTGCCTGTCTGTGGATCCTTTTTGTAGTCATCTGCATCAATCTTGGTGATGTGAGAATGGAGCAGAGCTAACATTGCAGAGTTGTGTGCATCAACTTGTTTATTAGTTGCAAAAATGTGTAGCACATCAGTAGGACACAGTTCTGATTCGGTGACGGCCTGTGACAACAAAGCTCTGTCTGCCTCGGACAACTCCTCTGACTTTTCTTTCACACGGATCCTGTTCAACATCTCTGCAAAGGCAACATCATCCTTCTGACGCATAATCTCAGTCAGAGTGATCATCTGAAAGTGTTCCTGCCACAGGTCAATCTCACTTGGGTCATACACGCAGAGAGCCTTGGACTGTCGCACTGGTGGAAGCTGAAAAAAATCTCCAACAGCTATTACCGACATTCCTCCGAATGGTCTCTGACTGCCTTTGATCTGTTTGAGTCTCGCATCAACATAGGCAAAAAGGGGCTTTGAAACCATGGACACTTCATCAATGATGAGGATTTCAGCATTTAAAAGTTCAGATCTGACTTCATCCAAATTGTTACCAAGGCCTTGAAATGGAGGTTTTAGGCTTCTCGGAAGTTTGAGTAATGAGTGCAGTGTGGAGCCTGATATGTTGAAGGCTGCAGTTCCAGTGAATGCGGTCAACAGGACAGTTGGGTTTGATATGTCGGCATCCTCAGCGCGTCTCGGCAGTTTGCACAGTATCTTAGATGCCTCAGAGTAGATGCATTTGATTAAATGTGACTTTCCTGTTCCAGCGCCACCATTGATGTAAAAGAAGAACTGGTCTGGATTTAGTCCACAGATTCGCTTTACACACCACTCTCTTACTGCATAAAACACACAGGCTTGTCTCTGGTTCAGATTCTGATACATTTGGCGTAACAGTATGGGATCAAATGCAGGGGGCTCTCTGATGGCTCTGATTTCTGTTGCAGCATTAGCCTGATTACTGTATTCCGGGACATTATCTTGTTCATTTTCACAATCTGGCTCTCTTGCCTCCAGTTCTTCAATACACTCCAACCTCACAACTTCCGATTCTGGCGCCAGATTACACCATTCATCGATCACACCTCTGTTCTGCTCAAACTCCTCAACAGCATTCTCAATCTCGTCACTGTTTTTCTCATATTTGTCTCTGTTTCGTTTCACAATGTGTTGGACACTCTCCAGATGATCACAACCTGGTAGTTGCACACATCCATTACTGTAAAACGACTCATATGTGGGGTAATACGGTCTTTTCAGTTCCTGCTCTGATCGGTAGGGAACGTACAGTTTCAGTAACGTGCCGTAAAACTTCTCAGGATATTTTTCCTTGGATGCGCGGTAAAACCTGATGATAGCAGGCTTATCGTCTTTCCGCCTTTGCACAAATCCCATCTCATTCAGGAGGGGCAAAACATTTTTACCTTTCGTCTGTTTGCCATAGACAATTCTGCAAGTAGCTGCAAAATCAGCCAAACACATCTCCTCAAACTCCAGTGTTTCAGGTCTGGCTTTGTACTTGTCAGTCAAAGACGTCATCCACACATCTGAACATTCAGGTGTTGTGTTTTCCAGGGACGAGAGTGGACGACTCATTTTCACTGCGTTGTCATCTGTCGGTATGAATACGACACCACGTGAACACTTCTTCATGTTAATTCCACATGCACGACTCACACATTCCTGAGCACTGACCTCTCTTTTTTTGGAATACGCCTGCATTATTTCCCTCATTTCATCACATTCATTGACGTTGTCTCTGTTGGAGTTTTCGATGACTGTTTTGAGGTACTCAGAGAGTCCAGATTCTTTTTTGGTAATGTAGCTGGTCAGATATATGATGCATGAATATGCGTTGAGAATATAACTGACATCAATATTGGCATTCCAGGCTTCAAGTAGATGTGGATTATATCCATTTACCCAGCAGTCCTTGGGGTCACGCTTCAGAATGACTGCACTGGATTTATTCACCATGTTAAGGCATTGTTCGTACTCACTGTATGTCAGATTGCATTGAGCTAGGAGCTGCTGCAAACTCAGAGAGGCCGTTTCAGGTTCATTCAAAAGCAAGTTAAGTGGTTGGAGTTTTTGCTTTGCTTTTTCCACTTCCACTGGATCGATGCACTCACCAGGTCTCGTTATCATTGTGTTTCTGACAGGTGGTTTAGGAAATCCAAATCTGCATCCCGAGTTGACACTTTTGAAACATGTCCTTGAATGATTTTTGCTGTGTGTCTGCACTTCTGTGACTTTCTTGTACAGATCAGGTTGTGTATGTGGGTTTGGCAGCTGAGCTGTGATGTATTTGGACACAAAATCTAACACAGTTTGATCGTCGTCTTCTTCAAAAACAGGAGCACCATCAACCCAAATGAGACAGTGTATGTGTGGACTTCCGCGATGCTGAAACTCAACTCGGTAAAAGAAGTCAACGACTCTGCCTAGGGGCTCTGCAGGAGATAAGAGCAAATCCCTGAATAATGCCTCAACACGCTTATCAAACATGCGCATTGCTGTCACAGGATTGCTTCGCAGTATGTCACACTTAGCTGACCAGTCAAGCCCTTCAAAATCAACATCTTCACCTTGCTGCCTTTTTATTGCCTCGATAACCTCAGGCCATCGCATTTCAGCTGCAGAAAACGTACAGAAGAATGTAGGAGTTCCCAACTGTCTGATCATGGCAAAAAGATCTCTTGTAGTTTTCTCCCAATAGGCTGGAGTTCCCCTCAAAGGCTGCATAAATCTCACGGCGTCCTTGTTTCGCACCAGTCTCTCCACCTCACGTTTATCTTGCAACATTCCTGAGGTAATATTTCTTCCATCCCTCGTAAACGGTTTTCCTTTCCTTAGCTGTATTGTCATGCTCGATGTTGCCAAATGCATTTCTGTCACAAACTGTGCAAAGAACAAGAAGTTTGTGTCTCTGGCGAAACGATCATCAACACCAAAAAGCCTTGCTTTGAAATATTTACTGGGTGTTAATTTAAGAGGTCTCTCTTCATCCAGTGTGTTCTGACCAGTCGGAAACTGTACAGGGAAAGCCATGGCCTCCAGTTTAGGTGTTTTGAAAAAGCTGACAGGATTATTTCTTTCGGCAGGCGCAACGGAATAGATTCCTTCGCTGAAACATAAAATCTCCTCTGCCACGTCACACGGCTGAAGGCATGATTCCAGAGCGAAACCACCGTTTGGCATGTCACCATGTTCGTCGTCATCTCTCTGCTCATGTGGTTGTTCTCCATCACATGACAACATGTCTATATCCTGTTCATTTTCAGGCTCATTTTCTGCCTCACACAGAGCATTACTCTCACACCTGTCAATTTCCATTAAATCAGTTTCATCATAATCATCTTCCTTCATTGTAGCATCCACATCATCATCTTCATCATCCTCATCAGGAAGTGTTGGATCACATAACTCAGCCTCATCTCTGATCGTTATGTCCTCATACTGTGGGTGTATCTGTTTGAGTTTATGCAGTGCACGCATGAGTTTAGACCATGTTACTGTCTGAAAAAGTTGGTGACCCTTATAACACAATCGTCTCTTCAGTTTTACTCTCATCACCTGAGACTCACTTCTCAGTCTGGGTAATGCTTCTACGGTTTCCTGTACCTCAGACGGGACACATACAACATTTCCTCTTATTAGTCTCTGGCGGCCTTTAGGAAGAGGAATAATCTTGGCAAATGCTATACATCTGGATGCGAGATGCCTTTCCAATATGTTGAGATCTGACAGCTCAGGTGGGATGTCAGCAAGCATTAAGTTGTTGGCTACAGCGAGAGCTGGCATAGCTCCATCTTTAAGATGATCATGACAGGTGTAACAAATCCACTCACTTCTTCTCTCATCAGGCACCTTGCAGTGTTCACAGCCTTCATCGCAAACATGCACATACTTCCCTGTTAAGCACGCTGCAACTATATGTGGATTTTTGACATAATTTGACCTTGTGCAGGGGCGGACTTGGTTTGGAAACGAGGCTTTATGGCAGACAGTGCAGACATAGGTGGGACCTTCCTTTATTTGCGATCTGAAAACAGAAATGGCCTCTTTGATTAAAGACTTGTCATTTTCTCTGTCACTCTGACATGTTTGTCGATTTATCCATCTGTATTTCCTTTTTGTTTCATTTGCACATCTCATTTTAAACAGACTTCTAAAAGGAAGGTTGTTCTTAAATCGGTCTCGCATTCTTTGTCTCATTAGTTGTCTGTGTCTATCTCTCAAAGCTTTGTCATTTGCATAACGCTGAGTCATATAAGATCGCATATAAGATCGCTGCTTTACTCTGAAATCAACAAAGTTTCTGTAAAACGTCGTCATTCTTTCTCTTTTTCTTATTCGGAACTCAGGATTATCTCTGTATGAACTGTTCATTCTTTCTCTTATTTTCATTCTAAACTCAGGGTTTTCTCTGTATGAGCTATTCATTCTTTGTCTTTGTTTCATTCTAAACTCAGGGTTTTCTCTGTATGAGCTATTCATTCTTTGTCTTTGTTTCATTCTAAACTCTGGGTTTTGTCTGTATCGGGTCGTTATATATATTTGTCTTTTTTTTTGTATTTCAGGATTGTTTTGATAGCGGTAGTTAGCACACTGACTTTTTCTTTGTTTGACTGTTTCATCAGAATATTTCCTGCTTGAGTAACATTTTTTCTTTGCTTTATATGTTTCATTTGAAGCATAGTTTGTCCTTTCTTTCCTTTTTTGATTCTCCTTTCTTTGCGATACCTTTTCAGAGAGCAATTGTCTCCTCTTAATCTTTCTCCTTTGCTGTTTATTAAGTTTTTTCAGTTTACGCGAGGCATCATCACTGGCCACAGCATTTATCAATGGAGCACTCAAGTTTGACTTACTCTCAGTTGCAGAATTCACACTGAAAATAGATGATGATTCTGGTTCACTTTGGATATCATCAGGAAAAATGACACAAATCTCTTTATGTTTCACAGAAGATACAGACGTGAGGTTTGTGGACTCTCCCTGTAATATGTTATCAGAGACATCTGTTGAATCAGTGTTTACCTTTGAAATAGTTGAGTTTGAATCATTCAGTGCAGCATCGTGTGATGTGACACAATTTGAGCTGATCTGGCTAGACATTTCTGGTTCAGTTTCCATAGGAGTGAATACTTCATGTACAGATATGTCACCGATGTGTGCACTAAGGCTCGTCTCCTTTTGAAGAGCAGTTGATACAGCAGCAGTGTGAGTTGTAGGCTGACTGTCTCTGTCTGAGATAGCAGTATTCAGGATGGCCGTGTTCACATTGTAAAACTCCACAGGCTTCAACTCATAGTTACAGGAGGGCTGTGTTCCCAACATTCTGTGATACTTAAGGAGCCGATCAATCATATCACTAAGATGTGAGAATGTCAGCATGACAGCAGTACCAGGAGTGTGAGAACCAGGGTGAAGGGGCAAACCTTTGGCTGTTCTGGAGTGTGGATCAAAGAAACCGTATCTGCCAGACTTTGTTCTGAATACGGCAATACATAATACTCTCATCAGGAGCAATCCATACTGGACATCAGAAAGCAAGCAGCTGAGTCCTGCCTCTAGGTCCAGAAAACTGTCTACTGCTCCAGGTAACGGTTCTCCTAATGTGCCATATCTAGAAAGTTGTTCCATGTCCACATAATGTGTATGCGTGCGTGCAGGTACTTCGTGAGGGAGCTCGTCAGTAGTCAGATAGATGTGATTAACTGTTTTTCTGACCTCTTTATACATTGCATTACCTTTATCCAAAACAAGGTCAAGATCTGCTCTGGTGATGTTTTCATTCTCGTGAAGGAATGCCAGAAATGTTAGTGAGTTGCAGGTACACTGCTTATTTCTGTTTTTACCATATTTAACAGAAGCCTGGCTACGGGATGCACGGACGTGTCTTACAGAAGGCTGACCTGCCGGATTTACACGGTCTGCATGAGAAGGGCCTGCTACACACTGAGGATGTCCACTCTTTACATTAGCATGAGATGCCTGTGGTGACACATCACTTTGACCTCTGTGGTTTACCTGGTTAGCTTCAGGAGAAACTGCTACACATCTTTTCTTGACCATGTCAGCATAAGATACCTGTGGTACACCTGGCTCATCACTTTGACCTCTGACTTTTACTGGGGTGACAATAGAAGGCTTTGCTTCACCATCGCTGTGACATCCTCTCTCATCAGCAGAAACCTTTGGTGCATCGTTCTGACTTCCCTGTGTCACACTTTCATCATCACGAGACGCTGCAGCCATCTTCACCTCTCCACAGCTCTGAGGACCAACACATTCTACCTGTTCACCTGTTGTACCCTGAACCTCCTTTGACCGCTGCTGGCGCAGACTTTGAGCTTGTGACCGCTTACTCTTCCTCGGCATTGTTGATATGATCCAAAACCACAAATTTGGTTTATTTTTTATTGTAGACAATCAAGATAATAAACACAATATGAATCAAAATATATCAACTTAGCAAGATAAGAAAGTAGATTAATGCAGTATCTGCTCTTAGTAATGGTGATTTATATCTCAAAAATATTCTATTTATATTTATTGTAAAGCAAAACACTAAGTGGTCAAATAAATGTTTTCCCACAAAATCTTTTCAAGTCTGTGAAGATATTATAGATATTTAGAAGTAAAACTAAAGTTGACGTTATCACACAAATTATATATGGATATACTGTATTTCAGCGGTACTTAAGTTTCTATATATTCAGCAAATTGAAAGCCAATAGGACAGGAATAGGGTTTATTTAGTATTTTAAGGCACTATCAAGAAATCTGTACTGATGTTCAAATACTGTGCTTTTCTAAGAATAACTTTGGTATTTGTATATTTAAGGTTTTGTAAATGCCATTTTTTTTTCAACCTTAATATATTCAGAGATTTATTTTAATATATGTAAAGAATGCAGTTACTCCTTACAGTTGGTTTATTTATTTCACTTCACAAAGGTTTAACCAACAATAAAGCACGTACAAAAGGTGTTGATGCCAACAATGTGGGTGGATCTATAGACGAGGTACAAATATGTGAATGAGAGACAAATAACACAATATATGTAGTGTAATTACTTTTACACTTGTACAAACAAAAACTGATTATGTGTACTCTGGTGTGAAGATATTTGCAGTCAGAACAAACCTTTTGGTTCAGAGCTCCACAGCAACACGGTCCAGGAACAACTACAGCTCTTTTCTTATATATATATATATAGATTTGGACTTCAATTTATTGTTATGTACATTAACAAGAGACAGTTTTCTTTAATGATACACTTTATAACAGCAACTTATATATTTGGGAATGTACCAGATTTAACTTTGAATTAGTTTTTACAGTCCAATGTTTGTGATAAAAAGCTCAACAAAATGTGTGTTATGTATGTGTTTCCAGTCTTTTCAATTAATTTAAATGTAATGAACAAACTACAAAATACTTAATAATTTATTTAATTATGACTGTTACCAAATAGAATATTGATACAATATGGACAATTCAAAAATACAATAATAAGGTTTTTGCCAATTGAAAAGGCCAAATCAAATGTGTGTGAGAGAGAGACAGGAGAGGTAGAAAAAGTGTGAGCAGAGAAACTCACAGAACCATAAAACAGAATGATCAGGTTCCAATCAACCCATGAATCCAAAACAGATACCAGTAATCTGTTAATATCAGGTTCCAAAAGACAAGTTTCAAATATATCGTTCCAAAAAAACAGGTTTCTTGCAAGAATGCAAGGAGATAGAGCGGGATAGAATTAGAGGGATAGAATGATAGAATTTCCAAAATTTAGATAGATATATTAGATATGACAGGAGAGATAGAAAACCTCAAAATTAGATAGATGTATTAGATTTGACAGGAGAGATAGAACGTCTTATATTAAGGGATGAGTGGGTAGAGTGATAGGAGAGAGGTGAATGATCTCATAGATAGATGGAGAGGGAGAGGGAGAGGAGCTGGAGGCCAGCGGACCTGTAACACAAAATGGAAACATGCATTAGACATACATAACAGAAAAAAAACATTACATAAAAAGTGATTGCTTTGAATATGTGAATATTTTTTTAACATCAAGGAAGGAACAGATTATTGGTATGATTTAGCTAAGAGGGACTTTAGTAGTGTCATTGTTTCACTAGGACTTTAGTAGGTGTCTCTAGGAAATCTCTGTATTCACTGACTTCTGTGTTCAATCACATAATGTTGCCTAATTTTTGCGTGTGTGAAGTATACTGTGGAGGGTCCAAGCATTCACTAACACAGATGGTGAAATACTAACTAAAAGTATGTAGAGTGCACAAGCAGATGTGTACAGTAACGTTAAGATAGTAGTAGTATTTACTGCCAAAGTGTCAAGGCAACACGTCATAGCAACGACATCATTCATGTGTGTGAACATACTGTCGAGTTGCCACGGGGGTAACCAACACTGATGGTCCAGCAGCAACGTAGAGACGAGGTAGACAAAAACATTGGGGCGAGAGAGGAGAGGATTTTCAGTTTCATTTTACAAGAAAAGATATACACAACAGTAATTTATTTTATTATCAAGATTTTTTAGATCACTGTAATATTAAATTCATACTTTGTACATACGTGCAGTGGTGAAAGAACTATTTAGATCCTTCACTTAAGTAAAATACTTATACCACAGTGTGAAAATACTCCACTACAAGTACAACTACAAATGTTGGGTAGTTTAATCTACAGCAATGCATCATGTGAGGGATAGAGCAAGACATATCCAGTTTTACTTTAGAAAACCAACCTCACAGCTTATTTTCATAAGGTCCCATAGCATGAAAATTACGCTTTGAGGTTTTTTTTAACATTAATATGAGTTCCCCCAGCCTGCCTATGGTCCCCCAGTGGCTAGAAATGGTGATAGGTGTAAACCGAGACCCGAGTATCCTGCTCTGCCTTTAAGAAAATGAAAGCTCAGATGGACCAATCAGGAGTCTTGCTCCTTATGAGGTCATAAGGAGCAAGGTTACCTCCCCTTTATCTGCTCTGCCCGACCAGAGAAATTGGCCCACCCATGAGAGAGAGACATCATGGCTTTCAAACGAGCAAAGTGGCAGTTGGTCAAGGCCACACCCCCCAAGAACACTTTTTCTCTGAACTAATGTTTTGGTAGGAACCAAAGCTTACATCGTATGTTTCTCCGGAATCAGCCAGCGCGAAGGACGTCTATATTTTGATTGGTTGCCGCTGAACCGCGTCACAGCTCATTACCATTAAGTTGACCTACTTTCAACTTTCTGATTGACGCTCTGGTCGCTCAAACACAACGCCGACAGATTTGACGCTCCTTGCAGCTCAGAGAAGCAGCTTCCATTGAAAATGAATGACTTCCTGTATCTTTAGAAGATCAAGTCGGCCGCGGTGTGGACGGACAGTAAGGAAAGCTCATTGTGGGACTGGCTCTAGTGGCTGTACCAAGGCTGAATTTCAGGAAAGAGACTTCAGATACAGTATTAGAGGACCACTAAGGCCTATATAAAAGAGACTTCAGATACAGTATTAGGGGACCACTAAGGCCTATATAAAAGAGACTTCAGATACAGTATTAGGGGACCACTAAGGTCTATATAAAAGAGACTTCAGAATGAACGATCAACAAGTCCTTTTTTGGCCTTCCTGTCTCAGCGGGGGAGAAAAGATGCAGATGTGAAGAAACTGAAATACGTTTTATTATTATGGTCTGTCGGATGTGGGGGGGGGTATAACATGGAAGCTTTATTAATATTGAACTGATAGTTCAGGGTTCTCCCTCAGTCTCTCTCTCTCTCTGTCTCTCTCTCTCTCCCTCTGTCTCTCTCTCTCTCCCTCAGTCTCTCTCTCTCTCTGTCTCTCTCTCTCTCCCTCTGTCTCTCTCTCTCTCTCTCAGTCTCTCTCTCTCTCTGTCTCTCTCTCTCTCCCTCTGTCTCTCTCTCTCTCCCTCAGTCTCTCTCTCTCTCTGTCTCTCTCTCTCTCCCTCAGTCTCTCTCTCTCTCTGTCTCTCTCTCTCTCCCTCAGTCTCTCTCTCTCTCCCTCAGTCTCTCTCTCTCTCTCCCTCAGTCTCTCTCTCTCTCTCCCTCAGTCTCTCTGTCTCTCTCTCCCTCAGTCTCTCTCTCTCTCTCTGTCTCTCTCTCTCTCCCTCAGTCTCTCTCTCTCTCCCTCAGTCTCTCTCTCTCCCTCAGTCTCTCTCTCTCAGTCTCTCTCCCTCAGTCTCTCTCTCTCTCCCTCAGTCTCTCTCTCTCTCTCCCTCAGTCTCTCTCTCTCCCTCAGTCTCTCTCTCTCTCTCTCCCTCAGTCTCTCTCTCTCTCTCTCTCTCTCTGTCTCTCTCTCCCTC
>NC_050195.1:11653261-11663261 GCF_008315115.2 Sander lucioperca | reverse complement strand
GCCCATGCGCCACAGATGGGAGCAGGGGCATTTACTATTTAAACAACATGGGCGCTGGACGGGAAACTGACAACTGCGTCGGTCTTAAACTAGCAAAGACACTTGCGTCAGGCTTTGCGCTGCGCCGGGTGCAACATAGGGCCCGTTGAGTCTTTTACGTTACGTGAGATGATTGTCTTTAGATATGAGATGGTGTCAGACTTTAAGAATGAGAAAACATTCAGGGCTGGAGCCCCCCCTCCCGCTCCGCCCCTGCTCACCACTTGCAGCAGAGCCAGATATCCGGCACCCACGTTGTCGAAGTTGACTTTCACTTTGGTCCAGTAGTAGAGCGAGGTGTCGTTGAGCGCCTCGCACTCTGACTTGTTGTTGATGAAGGACGAGTCGAAGATGTGGCCCGTGCGGTTGACGCAGCGGCCAAACTTTCCGGCGAACAGGTTGACGCCCATGATGCTGAAGATGAGCCAGAAGATGAGACAGACCAGCAGCACGTTCATGATGGAGGGAATCGCACCGATCAGAGCGTTCACCACCACCTGCAGCGGCACAAACACAGCGTCACACACACACACACACACACACACACACACACACACACACACACACACACACACACAGACAGACAGACAGACAGACAGACACACACACACAGACAGACACACACACACACACACACACACACACACACACACACACACACACACACAGACAGACAGACAGACAGACAGACACACACACAGACAGACATAGACACACACACACACACACACACACACACACACACACACAGACATAGACACACACACACACACACACACACACACACACACAGACACACACACAGACCGACAGACAGACAGACAGACACACACACACACACAGACAGACATAGACACACACACACACACACAGACACACATCGACATAGACACACACACACACACACACACAGACACACACACACACACACACACACACACACACACACATCAACATAGACACACACACACACACACACACACACACACACACACACACACAGACACACACACAGACCGACAGACAGACAGACAGACACACACACACACACACACACACACACACACACACAGAGACACACACACAGACACACATCGACATAGACACACACACACACACACACACACACACACACACACACACACACACACACACACACACACACAGAGACACACACACACACACAGACACACATCGACATAGACACACACACACACACACACACACATACACACACACACACACACAATCATTTTCAGCATAATTTGTACTCTTGGGGTCTCCTACAAAGGGTTACATGCATCACCTATGGGCAGCATGGGTGAAAAACTGGGCTGGCTTTCTCAATCAATGACATCACTAATTGAGGAATTACAAACAGGAATGTGGGCGTGAGGCGTTCTTAGGCAGTTGAGAAAAAGTGCTGTCTGTGGGAGAGAAAGCTCCATTTGGAGTGAAATGTGTTTGTTTTTTTTTACTGTGTGTGTGTGTGTGTGTGTGTGTGTGTGTGTGTGTGTGTGTGTGTGTGTGTGTGTCTGTGTGTGTGTGTGTGTGTGTGTGTGTGTGTGTGTGTGTGTGTGTGTGTGTGCGTGCGTGCGTGTGTGTACGTTGCAGGGCTGAGGCAGGCTGGAGAATCTCTCTCTCTAATTGAGTATGTTTACATGAACATTTACATATTCCTCTATTATTCCCAATATGACATTATTCTGAATTAGATACAGGTCATGTAAACATGTTTGGATACTCCGAATAAAGCATTTTCAGATTAAGACATGTGAAACGGTATTATACAGGTTTTAGAAACATTCTTAGGACATGTATTCGGCATGATGTTTTTAACAGTTTAAGTCCGCCACTGCTGGAAAAATCTATTTTGCATGGCTGCATGTTTAAACAGGAATATTGGTGGAATATTGTCTGCCATTAGCCGTGTAAACAGCTCAATCAGAATATTGTCTTTTTCAGAATAAAGGCAAAACCAGAGCCGGTCTACGGAGAGCCAGTCCACTCCCTATTCAGCCCCATTGTACCTACTTTGGTTGCAGTTCCACCAGAGTTCCACCGGGGGTGATCGCGGTCCAGTGCAAAATGAATGGGAGTCTATGGAGCTAGACGGCTAAATTTGTCTCTTTCGCCTGATTGTCGTTGAGAAATCTCAGATCTGATTGTAGTTTCTGCAAGTTCAACATGGATTATAGGTCGACAGTTGAATGAACGAGTACTTATGTCCTTTTGATTTCTTACAGGTTGAGTCGTTGTTGCCCATAACACGCTAGCATTCTGCTAACGAATGCTGATTGGTCAGTGAAGGACTGATTACGACCAGAGATCCCCCTTGACGGCATCCACATTCTCTGAAGTGACTCAGAGCTTGCCGTAAAGCAGTATCTCTGGCCGTATGATGTGTATGACGTCAGTGACATTTTAAAAGGCTTTTTAAATCAACAAAGTGACTTTAAAAAAAAGCTAACACCCAGCAGTGTGTATTTTCTTAGCCTCCCTTTTCGAATGCAACATTCGAATTACTAGACAAAAAATGATATCCTGAGAAAAGTGGATTTTGAGGGGTGTAGCTCCATAGACCTCCATTCATTCTGCACTGGCCCGTGAGCGCCCCCTAGTGGAACCAGAGCGGAACTGCAACCAGTTCAGAAGCCGGAAGTTTCCCGAGAGTGGAAGTTCTCCTCTTATTAGACATTCTCTGGCAAAACCCAGAATATTTTGGGCATGTAAATGTAGTATCCGTGTTACCTCAGAGCAAACTGAGCAGCAGCAGAAGGTGTGAGTGACAGTGTAAGTGGACTTTCTTATTTTGTATTCATGTAGAAAATAATCTCCCTGCTTCCTCAGAGCGAGAGCTGAGTCAGCTAACGTCATGTCGACCTGACACTCCAGCCCTCCTCTTCGTCTAACCACAATGCCGTTCCCCTACCCAGAATGCCCTGCTGAGTGAGCATGAGAGCTAATCGTATCATCCAGATAAATGAAGGCAAAGAGGATCATGGGGGGAGGGAACCGGAGTCAGCATCCTGCACACCTTTTTGTTTACATTTGACCTTTTGGCTCAAAACATCTCCAGAGAATGTCTAATATAATAATATATAATAACAGGCTCTCCGTAGACAGGCTCTGACGTCTCTGTCTTTGCTGCATTGACACTGACGAGAGCTCGGTGACAACTTACTGATTGAACAGTTTGAGTTAGCTGTCAATCATTTCATCAAATCAAAGTTAACAGAGTATTTAATCGTGCTTTTACTTAAGTAAAGGATGTGCATATGTCTTCCACCTGTGCTTGCTGTAGCAGATGTGTGACTGAACATGTGCAGATGTTTTAACAAGCCAAAATCATTTAGGCAAAGGTTCTCTGTAACTAAAGATTATTATTAATAAAGAGCATTACACGCTGCGCTAACGGTATGAAACCAAGGGGGTAAGCTTCTCCTCGGACCGCGTAGCTCCTATGGCGCCATTTTGATGCTACCAAGCCATCACCTCCCGTTAGCATCCCATTGACTGCCATTCATTTTGACGCCACTTTGACAGAGAATAACTTTACATCTGAAGAGTTTAAAGACTTTATTTGTCCATTACCTTGTACCTCACGTTATGGCTCCGTAGCAGACGTTTTTATAAAAATAGGCTAACGATTGGGTCATAACCACGAGACTTACTGTCTCATAGTAGAGGAATTACCGTATAGTACAGGAGAAGCTCTCAGGCAGTTTGGACTTCCATTAGCTGTTTAAGTTTAATTACTAATGTTAACTATCATTTTAGTGATCAATAATTAGCCTGTGTCTATGTTATCTCCTTACATATACCTACGCTCTCCGTCTCTGCTAGATTGGGAATGATTGAGATTTCTCTTGGCACAGCTACCAGAAGACTTCCAACTTTCAGACAGGTTGCTCACGTCACATCTACGTCTTCAAGCTCAGTTGGAGGCTGCTCAGTAACGCTCAGCCATCACCGGGAAAGATCTTCTAATATCCTTCACTGGTCTCCGTCCAGAGACACGGGATCTGATGGTCCATTGTTATATACTGTCTATGTAACGCTACACACTTCCTGTCTCCTGTCTACACAGCTAACAGGCTACGGAAGAGGATTAGGACCACATGTGAATTTTTTATTTGAGTTCCGAGACTAAAATCCCCCCTAAATCTTTTTTAACGTTTTTTTAAATTTATTTTTAAAGTCTGAATTCTGAGATTTAATTCATAAAGAATTCATATTTCTTTCCTCAGAACACAAATACTTTTTTTCACATGTGGCCCTAATCCTCTTCCGTAAACATACATATATATATATATATATATATATATATATATATATATATATATATATATATATATATATATATACATATATATATATATATATATATGTATGTATATATGGTGTTTGCTAACGTTAGCTGACGTTAGCTTCTCAGTGTTGCCAGATCTGGCGAGAGTTTGTTCCTGAGACAGAAACAGGTCTCTAACTAAGTTCATTTTCTCCTCATGTGTCCGTCTGAAAAATGCCATTTTAGTGTCAGAATGTTCTGGAGATATGCGAGTTGAAAAATGGGTCCAATATTTACTTTGGTGACTACGGGGTTGTTTTACGTTCTTGTTTTTACCGACCTTTGGAATCAACACACTCAGGAGCTGCCGCTACTACTGCCGATTTTTTGCAGAGGCACCGTGGCTCCGTCCGGCGCTTAGCGCCGCCCAAGACGATTGTGATTGGTTTAAAGAAATGCCAATAAACCAGAGCACGTTTTTCTTCCATCCCAGAATGCTGTGTGGACTAGACAGACCCTCCTCTGCAGTGCTGTGGAGGAGGGTCTGGCAAAGCGAGACTAAGTTATAGCCATAGACAGTATATAAGAATGGAGCAACAGACCCCGTGTCTCTGGACGGAGACCAGTGAAGGATATTAGAAGATCTTTCCCGGTGATGGCTGAGCGTTACTGAGCAGCCTCCAACTGAGCTTGAAGACGTAGATGTGACGTGAGCAACCTGTCTGAAAGTTGGAAGTCTTCTGGTAGCTGTGCCAAGAGAAATCTCAATCATTCCCAATCTAGCAGAGACGGAGAGCGTAGGTATATGTAAGGAGATAACATAGACACAGGCTAATTATTGATCACTAAAATGATAGTTAACATTAGTAATTAAACTTAAACAGCTAATGGAAGTCCAAACTGCCTGAGAGCTTCTCCTGTACTATACGGTAATTCCTCTACTATGAGACAGTAAGTCTCGTGGTTATGACCCAATCGTTAGCCTATTTTTATAAAAACGTCTGCTACGGAGCCATAACGTGAGGTACAAGGTAATGGAGCCTTTTATACATTGTCGTGTTTCTTTAGAAATAAACAACGGACAAATAGAGTCTTTAAACTCTTCAGATGTAAAGTTATTCTCTGTCAAAGTGGCGTCAAAATGAATGGCAGTCAATGGGATGCTAACGGGAGGTGATGGCTTGGTAGCATCAAAATGGCGCCATAGGAGCTACGCGGTCCGAGGAGAAGATCACCCCCTTGGTTAGTACAGGACGCTGACTCCGAGCCACCGTCAGTAATACTGCATGATGAACAAGACGAGTTTCCTCTCTGCTCACAAAACCTTTACGGACATGCAACGCTTAAATACTGATACTTTTCACACCACGGAGACATTTGTGAGTTTGTTTGTCTGAAAGAGAAAACCTCTGAGGAGGATGAAAGTCAAAGGTGAACGGAAAAAACACTGACAGGAAGTAACGAGACGAACCAATCAGAGAGCAGAAAACACTGAAACAGCAGGCGAGATGTTAAAGGATAAAACAACGTAAAACTAACACACCTGGGCACCAAAATACAGTTTGAATGTGACAAACAGGGGAGCGCTTGATTGATATTCATCATCCCTTACAGCGTCAAACTCACTGTCGCTACGGGCCACGCTGGAAAATGAGAAGCACGTTCAGGGCCAGACATGTAGAGTTTATTGACGTGCTTGTATTTCATTGAAAAAATGTATTGCATGTCGCTTTTTCAACGTTTTTGTTGCTGTTTTAGATACTATTTTACACACGTCATGTCGGCTTTCTTTGTTGTCGTACAGAGATGACCCGGAGCATTAAGTGCTGTATCTTTCCTTCTGGTTATGTATGCTTGAGCATGCAAACATATATTCTCCTCAGTGTGTGTGTGTGTGTGTGTGTGTGTGTGTGTGTGTGCGTGCGTTTAGAGGCATGTTGTCTTGCATAACTACTGACTTTTTGACAGATGTTAAGTTTCTGCTTCCACACAACAACCCTCCCTGTGTGTGTGTGTGTGTGTGTGTGTGTGTGTGTGTGTGTGGGGCGGGGGGGGGGGGTGTAAGCATTTCTTACTGTGGGACAGAAAAGTTTTGACCAGAGCTCATGATTGTCCCTATTCAAATGTGTAAAAATGTTTTTTTTTTTTTTTACTTTTGGTGCATTTTTATCGACAATAAAGCCCTAAAAAAGTCTCTCAAAAAGTTCCGTAGTCATCATAGATTTTAGCAAATCAAGCAAAACCAAGCTGAAGTTAAAATCCCATTTTAAAAGCAGTCGGAAAAAGTGACAAAAACTTTGAAAAAAAGCACTAAAAATGATGGAAATAGCGGCAAAAATGTTCTAAAAAAAGAGCACACAAATGTCAAAAATAGCAGCACGTTAGGAACATTTTCAACGTGTGCCTCTTACTGTAACAGAGTATTTTTTTCTGTGTGGTATTAGTACTTTTACTGCAGTAAAAGGATCTGAATACTTCCTCCACTGCTGCCCAGGTGTGCCGGTTTTATTAATACTGACTCTTACCCTCATGCCTTCAAATCTGGAGAGGGCTCTGAGGGGCCGCAGGGCTCGCAGCGTCCGCAGGGATTTGATCGCTGCAAAGTCGGAATAACCCAACGTGTTGGCCACCAAACTGACCAACGAGACCTGGAGGAGAGAGAGAGAGAGATGCAGAAAGAAAGAGGAGACGGAAAAGGATAGAGACAGATGGAAAAGACAGAAGGAGGAGGAGAAGCAGAAGAGAGAAAGCCGGACAGTTAAACTTCTAGTCTAATGCAAAGACAGAGCGGGAGACGGCTGATTCCACGATGGAACCAGCCAATCAGAAGAGAGACAAGAGGCGTGTGAGTTTGATTATCAGCCGACTGAAGACTCCTGCAGGAGAGGAAGAAAAGATGAGGGAGTAAAGTTAGTGCTGCTACTTCTTTATACTCTTTAAGTTTTGTTTTGGATGAAAAAACAGAGTTTGAAGCAAAAAAATTGTTATTTTGACGCCCAAATAAGCTGAATTTACTCCGTCGTTCCAGCTGTGGAAGAGAAAGGGATCATTATGGTTTACTCTGTAAGAAAAGAGGCGGATTGATGAAGGTTTTAGAGTGCTGTAGAGCACTTGCTGTAGGAAATAAATGATGTATTGCACTTTATTTCTGTTCTGTTCCCTATTATCTGAAAACTGTGAACAGAAAGGTTTTCTAGTTGAAGTTTGAGGCAAGTTTATTGTGAGTGTATTGCACTATTTTTATATGGTTCTGTGGAAAAATAATCTTCCCAGCCCTTGTCACATGACCTATTAATGTTTTCATGATGATTACGCAAATGTTTGAGTAAGATCCTTTTTTATAACATAATAAAAACATCCGTGAAATCACGTTCGCTACACCCACCAGACTCCATGTAAATAAACAGTAATTTTAGCATCGTAAAATACACTTCTTTCAAAGTCGACAATAACAAAATAAAACTATGAAAAGCCATTTTGGGTCGTCTTTCCACTTTTCCCAACCATCACAACTCTAGTTTAGGTTGAAATAAACACAAAGTTTACCGATAACCATGTGAAAATATGTTGGCTTTATACATGCTACAAGTAACGTTTTTTTAAATGGAGTCTGGTGGGTTTAGCGCTAGCGACTTCAGAGCTGTTTCTGGTTAAACAGAAAGGTCTTAAAGAGGTTTTAAAGGTCTATCTCTGTAGGGATCATTTCCATAATGTCATCAGACACTTATAATAATAATCTCAGTCTGTCAGCGGCAAAATTAGCACTTTTGTGAAGGTAAATACAAGCACAAATGCCCTATTAACTTATATTGTAGCTTGTTTCGCTGAGTGCCAACTGCAGCGATCTCGCTTTCATACTGGACCGATGCCAAAGATTGTTGTTCCCATCAGTCATTTACACACAAAAACATAGGAAAATAGGGTCCAGGTTGAAAAAAATGGTAGTTACCCTTTAAGTTAAGGTAAAGGTCAAGCAATATGAGGGAGGATTAACCGTAAAATATTGCAGCTGTATCGTAAACAGTCTGAGATATTCCCTCTGATCAAAGCATCTTAAAATCTAACTCTCTCCAGCCAGCTAAGCCCCACACATGTACACTTGATTTTTTTAAACACCCGAGCGGCAGGTCTCGGCTTGGTTGGCTCGGGTGGCGCTCCAAGGTGAATTCAGCCGGTTCTTACCCTGATACCAGCGAAGCGGGACGCGGCCCGGAGAGGCCGCAGAGCCCTGAATGTCCTCAGCACCCGCATGGTCGTGATGTGGTCCATAGAGATGTACTGAGCCAGGAGACCCAACACTGAGATCTACAACGTCAGACATTTATTTAGACATTACCCCAAATCTAACGGACAGAATTCTCTCAAATGTTTCCATACCATGAACACTGTCCTCACTCCCTACAAGAGATGGTCCGATATCATTTCTTGCTTCCCGATAGCTGAACTTGCGTATTGGCCGATACCGAGAACTGATCCGATACCAGCGTGTCATATATTTTATTATGTTTTAAAGGAACACGCCGACTTATTGGGACTTTCTCAGAAGGCTAAGCACTGCTACTTCTGCTAATTGGGCGGAGTGATTATTACTCCAACTCTGAGCCAAATCTGAGCGAACTCTCTGCTCCTCACCATGGGGCTTCTCAGGTGCTGCGAGCAAATCACTCCGCCCAAGTAGCAGAAGTAGCAGTGCTTCGCCTTCTGAGAATATAGTTCCCAGTTTGTATACAGTTAGAAGATGGCTGTGTCTCATGTGACCTTGTTATTTGTACACGCTGTGACTATACAAATCACAACATGTAAATAGGAACATGTTGGTGTTATTTTGTCACTTGTTGGGAGCAGTAGGCTAGATGGAGCCAGTTACCTCCAGGATCTGTGCTAAGCTAGGCTAGATGGAGCCGGTTACCTCCAGGATCTGTGCTAAGCTAGGCTAGTGGTGGGGGCGTCAGACAGAGTTACAACACGCACGGAGATGAGAAGGGTATGTATAGACTTATCTAACTCTGGGGGATACGGGGAATAAGACAAAGTCCCAATAAGTTGGCGTGTTCCTTTAACAGCTGTATACTACTATCCCTGTATGCATAGGCGGACTGGTAATCTGGCAGTTCTGGCAAATGCCTTGTCCAATGTGCTCCAGGATCTGTAGAGTTTTTGTGTTTTGTGACTTGTTCTCTCCACCGACCCACCTTCAGACCCTTTTCTGTGTTCCAGGTACCAAAGTCACAATGTAAAAACCAGGGATGCACCGAATCCAGGATTGGGCTTCAGATTCGGCTGAATATTGGGTTTTTTGATGGGGTTGGGTTTCTGCCGAACCGTAGAATGTTTTCCCACTGAACCCTACACTTGTACTCTGCGCGCTACGCTGGTCGACGTAATGACGGCGCCGTTGATTACGGGAAGGTGTTTACGTAGGTGGAGCGTTCAATGCAGCAGGCTGTGAGAAAGTGGAAATGGAACTTGTGAGCAGAAAAAGTGTAGTTTGGTAGTACTTTCAGTCAAAAGAAGGACATTCAAGTCCAGCTACATGTTCAATTTGCAATGCTGATTAGTCTGGTGGTGGCGAGGACTCTAAACTATACACAACATCACCGCTGTTACAACATCTGGTAGGAAACATCCGAAAGAATACGAGTTGTGATGAAGGAATCTACAGACAGCAGC
>NC_050195.1:11625761-11650761 GCF_008315115.2 Sander lucioperca | reverse complement strand
TGTGTGCGTGCATGCGTATGTCTGTGTGTGTGTGTGTGTACATCATTAAGTGTGTGTGTGTGTGTGTGTGCATATGTCTGTGTGTGTGTGTGTGTGTGTGTGTGTGTGTGTGTGTGTGCATATGTCTGTGTGTGCGTGCGTGTGTGTGTGTCTGACCAGCGCTCCGGAGCTGAGGAGGATCATGAAGATGATGAAGGTCTCGAACCAGCTGTGCTCTACGATCTGGTAACAGGTCTTCCTCAGCCGCCACCAGGTCTGACCCAGACCTGCGGTCGTGTCGATGTCGCAGCACTGAAACCTCGCCACGCACACTGTAGGCGAGAAACAGAGAGACAGAGAGAGAACTTGGATTATATTTTAAGTTGATTTGATTTGGCAAACTTGCTATAGAACTGTAGATTATTTACACATCGAGCAGTTCCACTATTATTCTTTTTACATCACGCCCTGCCAGGAAGCCTTGCAGCCAATGCTGTCCATTCACTATTGCAACAACATATCCCTCTGCGGCCCAGAAGGCCACCATTGTCTGTAAAACTGCTGCCAGGAAAACCTCAAACTGCAAAGAAGGTTGACTAAAGGCAGCTACACACCAACCAGGTGGCCGGCCGTCAGCAGAAAAGGCAGTCGGACTTATCAGTCTCGCCGAGTTGGTCAAAAAAGTGCCTCAGAACACACCGAAGAGACGAGACGTAACTGTACGTCCACACCGCCGCCGACTTGATCTTCTAAAGACACAGGAAGTCATTCATTTTCAATGGAAGCTGCTTCTCTCAGCTGCAAGGAGCGGAAAATCTGTCGGCGTCGCGTTTTGAGCGACCAGAGCATCAATCAGAAAGTTGAAAGTAGGTCAACTTTATGGTAATGAGCTATGACGCGGTTCAGCGGCAACCAATCAGAATATAGACGTCCTTCGCGCTGGCTGATTCCAGAGAAACATACGATGTAAACTTTGGTTCCTACCAAAACATTAGTTCAGAGAAAAAGGAGGAGAAGCTCATCATGGCCGTTGCTGGGTTCCCTATCATTTATGATATTTGCGTATAGGAACCAGTTAACGTTACCTGCCGGTCACATGGTCTCTAAACAGTCCGCTCACGGTGAAGTCCTGCACGGATCAACAGCTGGCGGCTGCTCGCTCTGCCTGCATGCTGCTGCGGTTCAGCGGCTAACGAGCGAGCTAACTGCTAACAGACACCGCTGCGACCAACAACCAATACACATTCTGTCATTATATATGTCATTTATAAAAGGTTTCTAGTGTCAGTGTATTGGCCGTGCAGTGGCTGCTTGATCTTTTTCCATGATGAACATAGAATGCTGCTACGTCAGAGCGGCCAAAGCCTCAAACAGCTTCCCCGGACTTTCTGACCAGCGTCCTTGACCGGGCGGCCAGAGCTTCTTTGCAGCTCAAGTCGGCGGCGGTGTGGACGTATAGTAATACGTCTCCATAACAGCAGGCGACGCTAATCTGTATTGTCGCCCAAAAAATGAAAACCGGCAGCTGATTGGACGAATGCATCACGTGGAAATTCACAGCCAGACTGTCATGGCGGCTCGTTCAGAATCCGATCTCATATTGTACTAAAATAGTTCACTGAAACATGTTTCTGAAAACATTTTAAGAGAGAAATAGGCCGTGCAGTTGCTGAATCTGTCTTCATTTCAGATCAACAAAGGTCAGTTTAACAGATTTTCGTCAGATTTTGAGAGGCTCATCCACTCGCCATTTCCAGGTGAGTCCTGACTGCCCTGTCTCTGACTGATCATGTCAGGTCGGCCAAAATGAAGGCCGACGGCCCCTCGGACGGCCGACGGCACGGAACACACCGACCAGACTCGAGTCACCGACCTCGCCAGACGGTCCAACGGACGATTATCGGCCCGGTGTGTAGCTGCCTTAACACTCTTGCTATTCGAAAATTTCAATCCATGGACTTGAAAAGCGATTTGAAAACCTGTGACGTCACCACAATGTCTCTAACCCTAACAGGAGAAACGCTACTTTGCACGTTCAGTAGGCCGCATTTCACGGAAATAAACCCGAACGCTTTTGAAACTGTTTTTGGTGCCAGGCGAGCAACTCCACCGAACTGAAGAGGCACCATTTTGTGATACACGGTTAGGGTTGGGTATTGTTTTTTTTTTTTTTCGATACCGGTGCTAAAGCAGTACTTTTAAAACGGTGCCGGTGCCTAAACGGTGCCTGAACTGATACTTTTTAAGAAGGTAAAAAAAAAGAAGAAAATAAAGAAGAGTACTAAACAACAGTCGGCGACATTTAAGAACAACTTGTTTATTACTACGGCCGTATGGTCAAATTAAATGATTTAATAGTAATGTAATAACTATAACTTATAATAAACAATAACTTATTTCACCAGTGAATTGCTGTTGAATGACAAAAACAACCACCAGATGGGAAAAGGGTATTTTACAATAACTTTGAATGCACCGCAAGGCTGTAGGTTACCAGTTTCAGTGAACGCACCGTCTGTGTTTCTCCGACGTCGGCATCTGCTGCGCTGCAGAGCAGACTGTTGAAATACAGTCACACTTTACACTGTTTAACGTTAGCTGTCAGCATTTTAACCTGTTTAATCCAGCTGCTAGCTAAAGCTAGGCTAACGTTACCTGCTGGTGAGTGGAGTGGAAAGTCAGGCACCGAAATAAGGCGCCAAAATATTCGTTCTTATTCGGTACTCGTTACTACCGTTTAGGTCGGAACCTAAGGTCAGTACCGTTTCGGTACCCAACCCTAGCCACGGTACACAAGTACACATTAAAAGGATCTCTTGTTCTGTATAATCTCGAAGTGAAGCTTCCTGGAGTAATTTCTCTCTCGTAGCTTGAGCCTGAACCCAAGCCTTTCTCCTGGGCATGCTGGTGTCACACACGCACACGCACACACACACACACACACACACACACACATACACACACACACACACACGTCAAGTCGGCTTTCTTTGTTGTCGTACAGAGATGACCCGGAGCATTAAGTGCTCTATCTTTCCCTTTGGTTGTGTAGAGATGCTTGAGCATGCAAACATGTATTCTCTGCAGTGTGTGTGTGTGTGTGTGTGTGTGTGTGTGTGTGTGTGTGTGTGTGCGCGCGCGCGCGCGTGCATGCATGTGTGTGTTTAGAGGCATGTTGTCTTGCATAACTACTGACTCTTTGACAGATGTTAAGTTTCTGCTTCCACACAACAACCCTCCCTGTGTGTGTCTGTGTGTGTGTGTGTGTGTGTGTGTGTGTGTGTGTGAGCATTTCTTACTGTGGGAGCTAATGATTTTCCCTATTCAAATGTGGAACGTTTCTTTTTTACAGAGGAAAAAACATTTCTCAAAACTGTATGACAGTATCATATATGACTATTTTATATTATTATCTTTACTGTCTGTCACTGTCTATACACGCATTTATGTATTGTCTACGTATTATACTGCTTGTGTCATATACCTCGTATGTCGCTGTTGTAACACTGCCTTCCCTAATAATAAAAAAGTGAATTGAAACAGACGGGCTCACTCAGAGAGTTGAGTGAGTGCAGATAACAACAGGATCCGATTCCCGTCGCGTCACGTTATCGCTCCGCCGGCTGCCTGTGGCAGTAAAAGCTTGTCGCTAACGTTTCCCAAACTTAATCAGCGTGTCTGCGAGGGGAGCGACCGGGACGACGAGACGCGACCTGACGTCCACTCACAACCCCGAGACTGGGAACTATAGCAGAGTGATGCTGACATGCCCTCGAGCAAGGCATGATGGGGGTTCAGCAGCGGACAGAGGACGACTGGGGGTTAAGAAACAAGCGTGTGTGGTTGCATGTGCTGGGACGTGATTGGAGCGTCTTTAACAGAATCAGAATCAGATAGATTGGCCAAGTATACTTACATACACACGGAATTTGACTTCGGTACGTGTTAAAGGAGAATTCCGGTCAATTTCAACACGTAGCTCTGTTGTTTGGAAATGTGGAGTGCTGGCAGTAGCAAAAAAACCCGAAAACAATCAGTGCTGCCTACACCGTGTTATCCTCCTGCTAGTGTTAGCACCCAACAGGCTTAAACAGGGCAAGTTTTAAACGTGTTTTTAGCCTCTAAACATGCTCAAAATGTCATTACAAGTGCCTCCCCATGTGCAGTGGTTCCTTCTGAGGGAACACGGCGAATCTGACTGCAGTAGATGTGACAGAAAGGCATAAAAGTTGTGTTAATCCAGCCAGTGGACATACCTCTGTTTATTTCCTGTTTTCCGGTCAAGCTCACACTAGTCGATTGTCAAACTCATACAATCCAATATTCCAGTTAAATTTGCTGTGTTCCCTCGGAAGGAATCACTGCACATGGGTAGGCACTTGTAATGACATTGATAGCATGTTAAGAGGCTAAAAACACGTTTAAAACTTGCCCTGTTTAAGCCTGTTTGGTGCTAACGCTAGCAGGAGGATAACACGGTGTAGGCAGCACCGATTGTTTTAGTTTTTCTTGCTACTGCCAGCACTCCAAATTTAAAAACAACAGAGCTACGTGTTGAAATTGACTGGAATTCTCCTTTAATTCTCTATACAATCAACAAATAGACATGTAGTAGTAAACATAGACAAATAGTGATATAGACACATACTAGAGACAACAATATACATATAGGCACGTATCAACATAATATACAAAAATACAAATATACAAATAAGACATAATATCAAGACGAAGTACACATGGAGTGGGATGTACAGTGCAAAAAGTAATAGTGCAAAGTAGTGTGCAAGATGCATATTAGAATAGTCCTTCCAGGATTTCGCGGGCTTTTTATAGATTGTTGTGACCCAAAATGCCTGATTTCGCGGGAGCTTTTGTAAAAAATTGCGATAAAAGTTGCGATGCCTTTTGTTTGCAAAAAAAAGTTTTTTGTATAGTTCTTTAAAAATAAAAAGGAAATTTGTTTTGGGGAGAATAATAATTATTACTATTAATGAATTACTGTGGGCTGAGTTTTCCTAGTAACCTTACCAAAAAGGCTCAGGATGCTGCAAATGTTGGTATAACCCGAAAATGACAAAAAATAATATTTTATTGAATGAATCAAATTTGAACATATGTGTCAGTGGCTTGTTGATCTTCACATCTTTAGTTAATTTCCTAACCTGGCCTGGGACACACATTCATACGGTTTGATAAAGTACTGACTTTAAAGTGCCTGTATTATGAAAAAAAATCACTTTTTCTGGGATTTGGGGAGTTATTTTGTGTCTCTGGTGCTTCCACACACATACAAACTTTGAAAAAAATCCATCCATGCTGTTTAGAGTGAGATACGGTTTCTGAATGTGTCCTGCCTTCAGTCTCTGGGTAACCGTTAGAATGCTAGCGCTAGCATGCTAACTCGTTCTCAATGGAAAAACACTGCTACAACACACACAAATTCACCCTAATCTACAAAATAAATTGTATAGAACTACTTCCATGTCCCTGTTCTGCAGGTATTCCACGCAAAGTTGGAAGTACGCCCTCATTTAGAAGAAGTCTCCCGGCTAATCCTGCCTTGTACTACTGAAGTTGGAGAAACAGCTAGCTAGCTAGCTAGCTCATGTGATCTTACCTAGCTACTGAGCATGTGATCTTACCTAGCTACTGAGCATGTGATCTTACCTAGCTACTGAGCATGTGGTCTTACCTAGCTACTGAGCATGTGGTCTTACCTAGCTACTGAGCATGTGCGACTGCCAACAAAGATGTTACAGCAGTGAGAGGTCTCACTCTGTAGCTAAAACAGAGACCTGAACACAGGGTGAAAAGAGGAGCTGCAGCAATGTGCAGTACAACAAAAATATGGTGTTTTTTGAAAATTAAACCATGTAAACCTATTCAGGTACAGGTACTCAAATTACAATTATGAACCTGAAAATGAGAATATGGCCACTTTAAAGCATGTAAACATGTTCTAGTAGAACCCCAAAATACAAGAATGAACCTCATAATGAGCAGAGTATGGGAGCGTTAAGGAACTTCCACAGAATATTACCAATATTTGACTTTGAAAACAAGGCAGATGTCAGTTTTAACACATATTTAGAGCAGCTTTCCTGTTTCCAGTTTCCTGTAACAGAGCGACTGAAGAAGAGGAGGAAAACGAGCTGTGTGTCAGCGGCTCTTCTCTCCACTGATTGCAGCGTCCGCATGCTTCAATAATTAGAGCTCTGATTACCCTGGCTTTCTGTTTCCATGGCTACTAATAGGCTTTTCCCTGATACCCCGGGTTGAGTAATCCAATGAAAACAAGCGCGTGGTAATCCGACACTCAATCAGCCCGCTTGGCAGAGTTATTATCAATGTGTGTGTGTGTGTGTGTGTGTGTGTGTGTGTGTGTGTGTGTGTGTGTGTGTGTGTGTGTGTGTGTGTGTGTGTCTGTTAGGAAACCCTCTCTGCTGGCAATGAAGGCAGCCGGAATAAAATACTTTTGCTGCAATAAACTCTTATTGAACGCCTTGTTACATCACCTGTCGGCGCGGCGGACGCCTCCGCCAGGCGCGCTCACTCTCTGCTGCACGCCGCATTGATCCGTCATCGATCAGTACTTAGAAACGCTGCTGAATGATCCCCTGCCAGGTGATTGCATTTGACCCTTGTTGCTTCCACACAAATGCACCATTACCAACACGCACGCACGCACGCACGCACGCACGCACACACACACACACACACACACACACACACACACACACACACACACACACACACACACACACACACACACACACACACACACACACACGTACACACACACAGAGACACACAGAGACACAGACAAAGACACACACAAAAAACAGAGACACACACACACACACACACACACACACACACACACACACGTACACACACACAGAGACACACAGAGACACAGACAAAGACATACACAAAAAACAGAGACACACACACACACACACACACACACACACACGTACACACACACACACACGTACACACACACAGAGACACACAGAGACACAGACAAAGACACACACAAAAAACAGAGACACACACACACACACACACACACAGAGACACAGACAAAGACACACACAAAAAACAGACACACACACACACACACACACACACACACACACACACACACACACAGACAGACAAAGACACACACAAAAAACAGAGACACACACGCACACACACACACACAGACACACACAAACAGAGACACATGCACACACGCATGCACACAAAGACACACACTCACATACGGAAACAGACACACACACACCCACACCCACACCCACCCACCCACACACACACACACACACACACACACACACACACACACAGAGACACAGACAAGTTGGTCGGGACACGTAGGACGTAAGAATGGGACATTAACTCCGGTTTCCTGGCTGAAAGTCCTGTTTGTTTGACTACGTTCAGACTGCAGGCAAAAGTGGCCCAAATCTGATTTTTTTGGGGTCAGGTGACCAGGTCAGACTTCTTCAGAAGTCGTGTGAACACTGAGATCTTGCCGAGATCGGATTTTTTCAATCAGATTTAGACCACTTCCATACGTGGTCCTGAATCAGACCCAGGTCAGATTTATTTCAACGCGGCCGCAGTGTGAACAACCAAGGCAGATTTGAGGCGACTTTTACGTCAATCTTCATCGAAATTTGTCACAATTATGCTCCGGCGGGAGTTAGCCCTAGATACAGACGGTAACATTAAAAACCTGACTAGGCCTACAACATGGAGAAGAGTGATGGAGCAGGTCAATGGAGGGAGAGGGAGGTGTTAGACCTCATTAGTGGATGCTTATTAATGTTACGGCTGCCATTACACAAACATTTTAAAATAAAAGCCAAAATGCTTCCTTCCTCCATAACCTCCCTAACTTTAGTGCGACAGCGTGCTGCGTCTGATGTCATTGTTATTCTTCTTTTGAGCATGCGGGTCAGTTCGAAACCACAAACAGTTCCAATGGAATCTGATCTAGGCCACATTTTAAACAGCGACAGTTCGCGTAAATGTCACGTTATTTTTAATCTATTGATACGTGTTCACGGGGACGTTTTTCTGGTTTTTTACGTGGTGGCCAGCATGAAATACCCTACGGGGAAAGGATGCCTCACACGCCGGGAGACGGCTGCTGGGGACGCGCGACAATAACGGGACGGTTGTGATTAGGAAAACTACGGGAAACTAAACGCCACACGCAGGACGCGATCCACCGCTCGCCCGGGTGAAAGTCCCGTGTTGTTGGACCCATCCACCCCCCCGACCAACCTCCCTACGCAGATTTTCGGCTCTTCATACTACTCCCTACCATTTTTGTGCTGTGACCACGAAATATGCTTCCCATTGAAATACATTACTTCACACTTTCGTGCTGGCCACCACGTAAAAAACGAGAAAAACGTCCCTGTGAACACGTATCAATAGATTAAAAATAACGTGACATTTACACAAACTGCCGTGAGACCGGGCTGTTTTAAAAGGTCATGTGAACAGCCAAACAAAAAATCGGATCTGAGCAAAAAATCCGAATTGAGCATTAAGACTTGTGGCGTGAACGTAGACCGTCCCAATTGCGCTCTTACTTCGTCATCTGCTTTGCTCCTGTCATATATACTACGTATATTATATTTACTACGGCCACTAGAGGGCGCCGCCAAATTAAATGTAAATATAGGTCGTAATTGCTGCTTAAACAACTTGTGGGCGTTTTCGAGGGAGGACAGTCTCTCCCTTGTTTCTTTTCTGTGTATATGTTCACAGAACTACTTTTCTTATTATCATAGCCCAACAAATAATACAAACCTAGAACTCCTGTCGGTTTTCTCCACAGGAAATAAATCTGAACTCACATTGAGAGGAACATTTTAACTCCCAGAGCCTCAGTGAATAGTGATTCCGGTGACAAGGTGCCAGAGTTAGAGGCTGAGCGTCTTGCTCAGGGGAACTTCAGCCACAAAGTGTGTGTCTGTGTGTGTATGTGTGTGTGTGTGTGTGTGTGTGTGTGTGTGTGTGTGTGTGTGTGTGTGTGTATGTGTGCTGCAGGAGTCACACCTGAGACCTTTCAGTTACAGGACGTCAGAGCAGGAGATGCTGCTGCCGCTGCTGCAGGCATCAAAACACTGCCCACTGAGGCAGAAACACACACACACACACACACACACACACACACACACACACACACACACCCTCTCAATCGCATGTCGTGCAGCTTCACAACATTAACCAATGAGTTGGCATTTAGAGGACCAATGGGGCAGCTAATCTAACGCCCGCTGCCAGCACAGATGTGTGTGTGTGTGTGTGTGTGTGTGTGTGTGTGTGTGTGTGTGTGTGTGTGTGTGTGTGTGTGTGTGTGTGTGTGGAGATAACAGTGAAATAATGAGTTATCGTGCCACAGTGTGTGAATCTTTCTTTCTGGACAACAGGACCGAGTGTGCTCTCTTGTTTCTGTGGACCGACTGTGAGCCTGATAATAGCGTTCATTTCGTTGATAAAAATGTGCCAAAATATATTCGTTGACGACCTATTGTTGTTAGAATGGCATTTTTTTTAATTTTTTTTTTATCATCCCATAGTTATGTGTCTATATGTGCACAGTTTGTGCATGTGCATATGTGCAGTGAAGTAGAGCTTAGATCGGCCCAAAAAAATCAAGGCCGAACCTACCCGAGGTCCGGTCTGGCTCGGGTCGGGCTCGGGCTCGGGCCGAGAATCTAAACTCTACAGTGAAGCAGGTGTACAGAGCATGCGTGTATGGCTGTATGTAACATGCACCTATTTGTGTGTATGCATATATTTATACACATTTATGTTTTCATTGTCTTGTAAAGCACTTTGTAACATTTTGGTCTGAAAAGGGCTTTATAAATGAATGTATTATTATTATACAAGTTAATTTCCCAAAAATGTAAGGAGTACTCCTTTAAAACTCAGGTTCCTTGCGCGCAACTTTAAATATCAGCTCAACGTATACATTTTTTAATTATATCCCTCTTTTAATCCGCTCTAAAAAGAAGCATTGTTTGCGTGGACCGTATCGGGTCAAAGCAGGACAATGTGAAACCAAACCGTTGACCTCCATTCATCTGAAGAGTTGTCTTTACGCTGCAGATCTGCGACTCGTTAGCGCAGCTCGCCGGGACTTTTTTATTCGACGACCTTTCCTCCCGTGTGATAAATAATTAGCGGCGGGGGAGCGTCGCCATTCAGCCCGACACACACACTCTGTCTTACTGACAGCAGGGAGGTACGCTGCTGTTTGTGCTCTGTAATCACAGCATGAAGGAACACACACACACACACACACACACACACACACACACACACACACAGGTTTGTGGAACTATCTTTGTGGGGACTTGTCATTGACATAATGCATTCCCTAGCCCCTTACCCTAACCTTAACCATCACCACTAAATGCCTAACCTTAACCCTTACCCTCACCCTAACCATAACCTAATTCTAACCCTAATCCTAAAACCAAGTCTTAACCCTCAAACAGACCTTTAAAGTTGAAGGGTCCAGCATTTTGGGCCCCAGAAAGCTGTCAGGACCCCACAACTATACTGGACTCCCGGTTTTTGGACCCCACGAATATAGTTCAACAAGCCCACACACACACACACACACACACACACACACACACAATCACTCATAGCCAAACAGCAGCTCTATGTAGAACTTCAACTACGCACGCAGATAAAAACAAACTAAAATGCACACGTGTAAATATATATCGCCAGCAACTGGGAAGAAAAGCTTATGTCGTCGATTTTTGTGCTCTCCAAGAACTGCAGCACTCCGGCAGAACTGTTTCCTCACACTTTAAAAAGGCAACACACACACCTGTAGTGTCATCTGACGCACATTTGTTGACACCCGTAGGACAAACCAGATGCACTTTTAATTTTAAAATTTCTATACCTTATTTACTAGACATGTTTTTCTACTAAATCTTTTACCTATGTTCCCACAGCCCTATGTTCCCACAGTCCTATGTTCCCACAGCCCTATGTTCCCACAGTCCTATGTTCCCACAGTCCTATGGTCCCACAGCCCTATGGTCCCACAGTCCAATGGTCCCACAGTCCTATGTTCCCACAGCCCTATGTTCCCACAGTCCAATGTTCCCACAGCCCTATGTTCCCACAGCCCTATGTTCCCACAGCCCTATGTTCCCACAGTCCAATGGTCCCACAGCCCTATGTTCCCACAGTCCTATGTTCCCACAGTCCTATGTTCCCACAGCCCTATGTTCCCACAGTCCAATGTTCCCACAGCCCTATGTTCCCACAGCCCTATGTTCCCACAGCCCTATGTTCCCACAGCCCTATGTTCCCACAGTCCTATGTTCCCACAGCCCTATGTTCCCACAGCCCTATGTTCCCACAGTCCAATGGTCCCACAGCCCTATGTTCCCACAGCCCTACGTTCCCACAGTCCAATGGTCCCACAGTCCAATGGTCCCACAGCCCTATGTTCCCACAGCCCTATGTTCCCACAGTCCTATGTTCCCACAGTCCTATGTTCCCACAGCCCTATGGTCCCACAGTCCTATGTTCCCACAGCCCTATGTTCCCACAGCCCTATGTTCCCACAGCCCTATGTTCCTACATTTCTAAATTTTTTTATTAAAATTAGGCGCTATGTTCCATTGCTACTGGATAATAGGTTGGGTGTAATTGGCTACCAAATTGGGAGAAAGGGGGATTAAAATCTGATACAAATTTATGAAAAAAGAAATGTGGGAACATAGGGCCTAATTTTGGAAAAAAATCTTAGAAATGTAACATAGGCATGCTTGCGCTGCTGAGCAGGCGCAATGATTGCTCATGCTGTCGGTCTTTCATAAGAAAACGCACACAAATGTGTGCACAACTTTTTGAATAGCACACCAACCATTGTATGAGAATACGTTGACAACAGCACAGGAGAAAGACTTCAGAAGAAAAGAAAAAAAGGATCCTGATGCATTTGTTTCTTTTCCCGCAGTACAAAACTCACACCGAACCCCGACTCCCGAACGCGGGGAACGAACCGCACAGCGGCGCCTGTGTACCGTCACACCTCTCAAGTCTTAACGCGCGGTAGCGTGGAGAGACGACACAGACACAGACTGGACGTGTGAACGAGGGAAGGCAGCCGGCCGGCAAACATCTTGGGACTACGACTTCCAGATGGCCACTTTGTGTCTGTGCAAACACACAAATACAAAACGCACACTGCAACACAAACTGCTTCCTGCTAGTATCCACACAGCTGGTGACTGCCTGCTGTTGTTAGTCAGTCTTTCTGGGCTATTTCTGCAGCAGCTCACACACACACACACACACACACACACACACACAGCTGTGTCAGCGTACTGGTGGTACTGGTCCAGAGTGAGCGGACTGCGAGCTGAGTCAGGAGGGAAGCCAGGCGGCAATTTTGTTTCTGTCCCCCGAAATCTGTTGATACCAGCAAGATGAAGAGGTCATCATCATCATCATCATCATCATCTGCTTTTCTTTTTGTCTCACTTCCTGTTCTTTCTTCTTTAGTCTCCTACTTTCATTTCATCTCATTTCCTTTTCACTTGTTCTCCACTCTCCTGATCTTTTCTGTTTTGAAGACCATTTTTTTGCCATTTTAGGCCTTTATTTGATAGGACAGCTTAGGCATAAAAGGAGAGAGAGAGAGAGAGAGAGAGAGAGAGAGAGAGAGAGAGAGAGAGAGAGAGAGAGCTCTGTGTACACGGGGCGCACGCCCTACCAGCTGAGCTACCCAGGCGCCCCTCTGCTCTCCTTTTCTTTCAGTTTGCATCCGATCTCCTGTGTAGATTCATAGCCTTTTTTTATCTAGAATGATGGGAGAGCAAACAAACAGCAGGTTCTCACACTCATCTCGTAAAATGTGGACGCTTGGTCAGGTGCCTTTGTCGTTCTTATTGACGCTAAAAGTCTCCTTTAGCGCTTTAAGTAAACACTCTTGGTCGGGACTATTGCCGTCCCTTTTGACACAGTTATGTTAAGGAAAAGGTCGTGGGTGGGCGTACGGTTCTGTGACACGCGGGAGGAAAGAAAAAAGTGACTGTAGCAAGCGTGACAAGCAGGACATGAACCCTGCTCTCCTGGGTGAAAGTCCTGTGTTAGACTCGTCTTTCTGTTTTATATTTTATTTGTGTTGATCCTTCCTTCGCTTCTCTTTTTATTCCCTTCTGCGGTAAGATACTCTTTCCTCCTTTTCTTCCATCTCTCATGGCTCTTTCGCACCTATAGTTCGGTAGCCTCTGCAGACTAGCAGATCTGGCTCGGTCTTTGTCAAACGCAGCAAACTTTGTCAACATAGAGCTGGAATCGCTTGCTTGTTTATTTTACAAAATATCTGAGTAAAACTCGCTGACACTTCTCCTCTCAGAAACAAGAGTTCGGTTATTTGATCGGCACCAGAGTTTGAATGAGCTTTCACGCTGCCCTTAGTTTATATCAACAATGTTTAAGTTCCGCGATTGTTCAACTGCAGCAGGAAATTTTGGCAGGATGTCCGACCCCTTCCTCTGTCTCTGTGTTGGCGTTCTAACCTCCGGTGGATTTGTGAGGACTATGGTTAACTGCTCCTCAGATCTCTGCAGGGTAAATCCAGACAGCTAGCTAGACTATCTGTCCAATCTGAGTTTTCTGTTGCACGACTAAAACTACTTTTGAACGTACACACGTTCCACCAAAACAAGTTCCTTCCTGAGGCTATTTTGCAGAGGCACCGTGGCTCCGTACGGCGCTTAGCACCGCCCAAGATGACTGTGATTGGTTAAACTCTATTGTTGTCTTCGGGTCAAATTTGACCCATTTTCAAAAACTTTCTATATCACAACTTTGGGTTTTCTTTCAACCAAATTTTAAAACAAAATAGCATGGATGGTTCCCTGCAACACTCTTCACAAGTTAAATAAATGATCAGTTCACTACTTTTATTGAATTTGGGTGTTTTATTAAATTTTATAGCATTTAAAGAAAAATTGATAAGAGAACGTTGAAAAACGTAGGAAAAAAATGTCAAAAAAGCACAAAAAAATTAGACAAAAACATCAGGATAAGTGACCAAAACATGGGGAAAGCTTAAAAAAAAACAGCATGCAGGCAGAGCGAGCAGCCGCCAGCTGTTGATCCGTGCAGGACTTCACCGTGAGCGGACTGTTTAGAGACCATGTGACCGGCAGGTAACGTTAACTGGTCCCTATACGCAAATATCATAAATGATAGGGAACCCAGCAACGGCCATGATGAGCTTCTCCTCCTTTTTCTCTGAACTAATGTTGTGGTAGGAACCAAAGTTTACATCGTATGTTTCTCTGGAATCAGCCAGCGTGAAGGACGTCTATATTCTGATTGGTTGCCGCTGCTTGCAGCTGAACCGCGTCATAGCTCATTACCATAAAGTTGACCTACTTTCAACTTTCTGATTGACGCTCTGGTCGCTCAAAACGCCCAAAACGCGACGCCGACAGATTTGCCGCTCCTTGCAGCTGAGAGAAGCAGCTTCCATTGAAGATGAATGACTTCCTGTATCTTTAGAAGATCAAGTCGGCGGCGGTGTGGACGTACAGTTAAAGAGATGCCAATAAACCAGAGCATGTTTTTCTCCCATCCCAGAATGCTGTGTGGACCAGCCAGACCTTCCTCCGCAGCGTTGTGGAGGAAGGTCTGGCATTGCGAGACTACAGCGCCCCAAACCAACTGCACTATCGGCCCAAAACGCTCCAGGGTTCGGTTAAAAACTACTTTTGCACTCTTTTCCTTTACTTTCCCCTAACATTTTTGTTTTTCCTCTTTTATATCCTCTTCTTCGTCCTCTCCTTTGTTCCTTCTCATCTGATCTTTTCCTCAGTTTCATGTTTACTCGTATCATTTTGTTTCTCTTCTCCTATACCTTCCCCAGCATGTATCTCTCACCTGCTAACGCAGACGTGCCGATGACTAAACTGTGCAGCCAAAAGGAAAGGAGTTCTGTTCACGTTTCATCACTCTTCTGTCTGCGCTCCGAGCGGGCTGATCCGAGTCCAGCTGGTGACAAACGTAAGCCTGCTGTGAAGGACTCTGCTGAATCAGGAAGAACCAGGCAGCGTGTTGGGACAGTTGCGACGGATGCATCGATCTTCTAAATTAATCAAAGCTAACACAACATCTGCCGTTTGGCAGCCGCTTCCATCCACAGCACCTCTTACGGGAGGCCGGTTTACTCGGGAGAGAGAAGGTGAACGTGCATATTTCATTTGGTACATAATGTGGCAAAGTCAAGTCCTCTATGATGTATTTATCTTTATTTTTGTATTATTGCCCTGCATGCTTGTAAACAATATAAAAAATGTAAAAAAAAAAATCTCTTTTAGGCTGACGATGCAACGCTTTCTGTCCACGGACTACAGATGAGAAATGTTTCCTAACTCTGATATAACTGTAAAAAGTGCTAAGTTGTATCAACTTAAAGTAACAAATTATTTAGAGTTTTAACAACTCTTTCTGGATTGTTCTGCCAACGTAATGATAATAGTTGAGTCTTTTCAAATAATTACCAAGTTTTTTTATAACTTAAACCAACTGGCAACTTGCAATTATAAGAAATAATGTATAATGTATGCTGACAAAAAAGAAAAACCTGGGCGCCCGGATAGCTCAGTTGGTAGAGCAGGCGCCCATATATAGAGGTTTACTACTCGACGCAGCGGCCGCGTGTTCGACTCCGACCTGCGGCCCTTTGCTGCATGTCATTCCCCCCCCCTCTTCCCTTTCATTTCTTCAGCTGTCCGGTCGATAAAGGTCTAACTGTACGTCCACACCGCGGCCGATTTGATCTTCTGAAGATACAGGAAGTCATTCATTTTCAATGGAAGCTGCTTCTCTCAGCTGCAAGGAGCGGAAAATCTGTCGGCGTCGCGTTTTGGGCGTTTTGTGCGACCAGAGCGTCAATCAGAAAGTTGAAAGTAGGTCAACTTTATGGTAATGAGCTATGACGCGGTTCAGCGGCAACCAATCAGAATATAGACGTCCTTCACGCTGGCTGATTCCAGACGGAGTCGGGACTCAGACGTTCTGCAGTCAGTGGAAATACACACACTGACTTTAATGGAAACCTAATGACTCCGTTGACGTTCTGGAGCCGTTACGCATCCAGTGGAAATTGCCGGTTACTCCTCGACGCAGCGGCCGCGGGTTCGACTCCAACCCGTGGCCCTTTGCTGCATGTCATCCCGTCTCTCTCTCCCCTTTCATGGCTTCAGCTGTCCTATAAATAAAGGCCTAAAATGGCCAAAAAATAATCATAAAAAACCCTTGACACTTTTGTTTTTTGTCACTTATTTTGATTTCTGTTGATATTTCATGCGCTTGTATACTATAAAATTCAATAAAACACCCAAATTCAATAAAAGAAGTGAACAGATCATTTATTTTACATGTTAAGAGCTTTAAATGGAACCATTCACCTTATTGTTGTGAACAATTTGGTTATTTGCTTATTGAAAATGGGTCAAATGTGACCCAAAGACAACAGGAGGGTTAAAATGTGGGTGTATTTTAGTTTAAATCGATATAAAGTACACATGTGACCATCCATTATACATAGGAGGTTACATATCGGACTCTCAGTGTAGTCTCCGCAGGTGTTGGGGATGCTTTCCCTGTTGCTTTTGTTCCTCAGAGAGGGGTTTCTCAGCTGGCTGGCCTAATTCTGTCTGAGCTCTTTACCTCAACTTACCTCAGAAATTAAAATAGGCAATATCAGTTTGAACAATGCTAAATTCTCATTGAACTCTTACCCTAAATCAACCATTTTTTGTTGCCAAAACAGATAGATAGATAGATAGATAGATAGATAGATAGATAGATAGATAGATAGATTTTAAGTGATCCCCAAAAATGGGAAATAACGGTGTTGCAGCAGCAAAATATCAGACACACAGCACACATACAGAGTAAACATTAAATAATAGGAAACAATATACATGAAGTAATAATAGAATACTACACGAGCAATATTTAAAATATATACAATTTGGAAATAAAATGTACAACTGTTTCAATAGATATAGATAAACTTAATGTGCAAGTTGGGGAGTAAAAACGTACAACAGTTTGACTAGTAATGATAGGATGTAGGTAAACCTATTGTGCAAGGTGCATTCAGTGCAGTTGTGATATATCAACCCAGTCTCACGGCAGTTCGTGTAAATGTCACGTTATTTTTAATCTATTGATATGTGTTCACGGGCACGTTTTTCTTGTTTTTTACGTGTAAATGTCACGTTATTTTCTCGGGGGAAAGGACGCCGGGAGACGGCCGGGAGGTGGCCGAAAAGGACGCTCCATAAGCCGGGAGGCGGCTCGGGGAAAGGACGCCGGGAGGCACCCGCGAGGCGGCCCGCTGGGGACGCGCCACAATAACGGGATGGCGGAGGTTGGGTTAAGGAAAAACCCATACGGGAAACAAAGCGCCACACACGGGACGCGATCCCCGCTCGCCGTCCCTACACGGATTTTTGGCTCTTCATAATACTCCCTACCATTTTCGTACTGTGACCACAAAATATGCTTCCCACTGAAATACATTACTTCACATTTTTGTGCTGCCACCACATAAAAAACGAGAAAAACGTGCCCGTGAACACGTATCAATAGATTAAAAATAACGTGACATTTACACAAACTGCCGTGAGATATATATATATATATATATATATATATATATATATATATATATGAGCGTGCTGGAAAGATTGTGGCTGACCCCTCCCACCCCGGACACAAGCTCTTTGAGCCACTCCCCTCTGGCAGGAGGATGAGGTCCATCAGGACCAAAACCTCACGCCACATAAACAGTTTTTTCCCCTCCGCCACTAGCCTTCTAAACAAGGCCCGGAAACCACCCTGACTCTCTCCAAACTACACCTCTGGCTCCTCATGCCACTGTACCTACTCTGCTGTAGCGTCCCTTTTCACTACTGTTTAACTTATTTTACTATTTATTTAAATTTATTTCATCGTTATTAATACGTACTGTGTGTATATGTTTATACTTATATTGTTTATATCTTTTTATCCTTATATTTGTATGTGTGACATACTCCAACAACACCATGACAAATTCCTCGTATGTGCAACGTACTTGGCAATATAATATATATATATATATATATTATATTGCCAAGTATATAATATATATCAACAGGTTCTCACACTCATCTCGTAAAATACGGACGCTTGGTCAGGTGCCTTTGTCGTTCTTATTGACGCTAAAAGTCTCCTTTAGCGCTATAAGTAAACGCGCTTGGTCGGGACTATTGCCGTCCCTTTAGCGCTATAAGTAAACACGCTTGGTCGGGACTATTGCCGTCCCTTTAGCGCTATAAGTAAACGCGCTTGGTCGGGACTATTGCCGTCCCTTTTGACGCAGTTATGTTTAGGAAAAGGTCGTGGGTGGGCGTACGTTTCCGTGACACGCGGGAGGAAAATAAAAAGCGACTATAGCAAGCGTGACAAGCGGGATGCGAACCCCGCTCTCCTGGGTGAAAGTCCTGTGTTTGCTTGACCCATCCACCCCCCCAACCAACCTCTTTGTGCGGAAATTCGCCCTTACATACTACTCTCTAAATCCTCTCTAACTGCTGCTCTCCCCGGTGCGTTACACAAATACCCTGAAAGACGCCTTTTTCGTCACATCAGACGCTGACAGCCACTGTCCAAACATCCTTATTTTACGAGTTCGGAATGAGAACGGGTTGTATGTGTGTATATATATATATATATATATATATATATATATATATATATATATATATGAGTCTTATCACACTCAGCGATGAAATGTTAAAAAGTTGAATTGCCTGTGGTAGGAATGATTTCTTGTAGAACAGAATCCATAACAAAGAAATGACTACCCTGACTTTCTCCTTCTCCTAGCTGAACTGTGGCTCAAGACAAATGTCTGTGCTGCACGAGGAAACCGGCTGAGTCAGGAAGGAAAACAGAGCGTTTGCTTTTCACCTGGGTTAGTCAGAACAGGGTCATAAATCTCATCCTGAAAGTATTGGGCCGACGGGGCTTGTGGTTAGTGGAACCATCATGAAAGCCTTGTGTTGTCTACGCCCAGTCTCACGGCAGTTCGTGAAATGGTGACGTTATTTAATCTATTGATACGTGTACAGGGACACGTTTTTGTGTGTTTTTTATCATGTTGGTGAGCACGAATTTTAAACTAATGTATTCGAATGGATCGGTTCGCAACCGAGTGTGAAGCGGCTGGGATGAGGATCAGCACCTCTAATTCTGAGGCCATGGTTCTCAGCAGGAAACCGATGGAGCGCCTTCTCCAGGTAGGGAATGAGTCCTCACCCCAAGTGAAGGAGTTCAAGTACCTTGGGGTCTTGTTCGCAAGCGGGAGATTGGTCGGAGAATCGGCGCAGCGGGTGCGGTATTACATTAAATTTATCACACCGTTGTAACGAAAAGAGAGCTGAGCCAGAAGGCAAAGCTCTCGATCTACCGGTCAGTTTTCGTTCCTACCCTCACCTATGGTCATGAAGGCTGGGTCATGACCGAAAGAACGAGATCCAGGGTACAAGCGGCCGAAATGGGTTTCCTCAGGAGGGTGGCTGGCGTCTCCCTTAGAGATAGGATGAGAAGCTCAGTCATCCGTGAGGAGCTCGGAGTAGAGCCGCTGCTCCTTCGTGTCGAAAGGAGCCAGTTGAGGTGGTTCGGGCATCTGGTAAGGATGCCCCCTGGGCGCCTCCCTAGGGAGGTGTTCCAGGCACGTCCAGCTGGGAGGAGGCCTTGGGGAAGACCCAGGACTAGTTGGAGGGATTATATCTCCAACCTGGCCTGGGAACGCCCGGGATCCCCCAGTCGGAGCTGGTTAATGTGACTCGGGAAAGGGAAGTTTGGGGTCCCCTGCTGGAGCTGCTCCCCCCGCGACCCGACCCCGGATAAGCGGACGAAGATGGATGGATGGTATTTGAATGGGAAGCATATTACATGATAACAGCACGATTATGGTAGCGAGTAGTATTGAAAAGCCGAAAATCCGTGTAAGGAGGTTGGTTGGGTTGGTGGATGGGTCAAACAACACAGGACTTTCACCACGGAGAGCGGGGATCGCGTCCAGGCTTCCTAATTAGCACCATTCACCAGCCAAATGCTGGTAAAATACACAAGTGGCTGGTAGATTTGCTTCACTCACCAGCCAAAAAAACAACAGTTAATCACTGAGTGGCTGGTGAAAATGTGAGCATTCTCTAGCGTTTGGCTGGTGGACGAAAAAGTTAATTTTGAACCCTGATCGCGTCCCGCGTGTGGTAGTTCCTTTCCGCATTCCTGTTCTCCTAACCACAACCTTTCCCCGTCTCACTTTTCCTAATCACAACCGCCCCGTTGTTGTAGCGCGTCCCCCGTTGTTGTCGCCGCCGTGCGGCGTTTAATTTCCCCGTTGTTGTGTCCCCCAGAGTTTGTTTTGCTATATCTCTTAAAATTGATGGGACATGTAACAGCCTATTGGGGCAGACATGTCCCGGGACCTCCCTATATAGGTAACGAGCTTAACACCCCCCAATGTTGAACCCAAAGTTACGCTGTTGTATTACAGTGCGTAGGTTTACGTAACGTACTGGAGAAACCAAAATAACTACAAATTATTCAATCTTGCCTGCTCTGAGAAGTTATTAAACACAGCCAAATTAAACAACCATTTCCATTTCCCATCGTCTTGTACACCAGAACATTTCAGGGTTTTCTTGAGACATTTCATAAAAAATTTACTCTTCAATCGTCAACAAAAATTAAGCATAAGTCTGCAAACAAAAGTTAAATCCGACTGTACTTTGCTGTCCAATTGTCAAATGTGCAAAGAGGAATAAATGTTGTCTGTGTGCCTAAAGACTCAAGTTTTTTTGGCAGAGCAGCTCGTCTTCTTTTGCTAATTATCACCTTATAATGCTCAATTTTTAAAGTGCTGATGTGTTTAAACTTTCGTGAATAGGGCCGACATAACTAGGCAATATGTTAACGTACAGCTTTGGTTCATCTGCATAGAAAGTAATACATGTTTTTGCAGCTCTTGCAGTTCTTTGGCCACCAAAAGAAGATAATGCGTCATAAGTCATCTCGGCTCTCTGGGGATTTTATGTCATTTCATTTCTGGGATTTCATTGGCTGTTGGCCGCCCAATGGTACTCCAGTGTTCCCCCAGCTTTAGATAAATATGTGCGCTCTAGAAAGGGAAACCGGCTGAGTCAGGAAGGAAACAAGGTGCTTGCTTTTCACCTGGGTTAGTCAGTACACAACTATAAATCTCATCATGAAAGTATTGGGCCAAGTGGGCCGTGGGACGGGCTGTTGTTACCCTGGCAACAGGCTATTGAAAGAAAGTTTGCTGTGTATTTTTTTTTGTGTGGGTCTCCTTGTTTGTACTGAAATGTAAATATATGTCTGTGTGTGTGTGTGTGTGTGTGTGTGTGTGTGCTTGCATGCATGCTTGTATGTCAGTGTGTGTGTGTGTGTGTGTGTGTTTGTGTGCGTGCGAGCATGTGTGT
Organism: Sander lucioperca; assembly: GCF_008315115.2. Taxonomy (NCBI): domain Eukaryota; kingdom Metazoa; phylum Chordata; class Actinopteri; order Perciformes; family Percidae; genus Sander; species Sander lucioperca. The sequence goes on along the minus strand of NC_050195.1, from coordinate 11,629,195 downwards.
GTGAATGTGTGTGTGTGTGTGTGTGTGTGTGTGTGAGAGGGTATGTGTTTGTATGCATGCGGGCATGTGTGTGTGTGTGTGTGCGCATGTGTGTGTGTGTTTATGTGTGTGTGTGTGTGTGTGTGTGCTTTTTGTTGTGTGTGTGTGTGTGTGTGTGTGTGTGTGTGTGTGTGTGTGTGTGAGAGTATGTGTTTGTGTGCTTGTGTGCGTGCGTGTGTGTATGAGAATGTGTGTGTTTGTGTGTTTGTGTGCGTGTGTGTGTGTGTGTGTGTGTGAGAGTATGTGTTTGTGTGCGTGTGTGTGTGTGTATGAGAGAGTGTGTGTGTGTGTGTGCGTGTGTGTGTGTGTGTGAGAGAGTATGTGTGTGTGTGTGTGTGTGAGAGAGTATGTGTGTGTGTGTGTGTGTGTGTGTGTATGAGAGAGAGTGTGCGTGCGTGCGTGCGTGCGTGTGTGTGTGTGTGTGTGTGTGTGTGTGAGAGTATGTGTGTGTGTGTGTGTGTGTGTGTGTGTGTGTGTGTGTGAGAATATGTGTGTGTGTGTGTGTGTGTGTGTGTGTGAGAATATGTGTGTGTGTGTGTGTGTGTGTGTGTGAGAATATGTGTGTGTGTGTGTGTGTGTGCTTGCTTACTGTCTGGGAAGCAGGAGTCTGGGTCCATGGCCTCTTCAGCCATCTCTGAGTACTGATCTTCTTCCTCTCCAGGCTTCCTCAGGTCCACCGTGCTGCCCTCTGATAGGCTGATATCGTCTTTCTGCTGAAAGAAACAACAAGAAACAACCAATCAGATCCACCACACGCCTCTCTGACTGACTTATGACATCCAATGAGTCCGTGTGTGGCTCTCAGCTCCGAGTCCACTGATTCCTACTGAAGAACTTACCTTCAAGGAATGTAAATGAAGTGTATTTGAGCCAAATGAAGTGTATTTGTATAGCGCTTTTATACTTAAAGCGTTTTTACACAGTACAGGAACCACTCACACACGTTCATACACTGTGGCTGAGGCTGCCATACAAGGTGCCACCTGCTCATCAGATAAACATTCACACACTGATGGCGCAGCATCGAGAGCAAATCTGGGTTCAGTGTCTTGCCCAAGGACACTTCAACATGGGACTGCAGGGCCAGGGATCGAACCCCCGACCTTCCGATTGGTAAGCGACCGCGCTACCACCTGAGCCACATCTGCCCAGAGGAAGAATTTAACATTTTAGAAAATTATGTTCATTCCCTTTCTTGCCCAGTTAAGATCAAAGATCAACACTCGTACTGTACATCTGTGTGTTTAAGAGCTGAAGTCAGGATGCAGTTAGCCTAGCTTAGCATAAAGGCTAGAAAGCAAAGGGGGGGTGGGACAGCTGGGACAGCTAGCTTAGCCATGTCCAAAGTAAAATAATGGCCAACCCCTAGCGACACATATAAGCTCACTTATTACAACATCATATCTCGTTTGTTTAAAGTAAGGGTGCTCCGATTGATCGGGAACCGATCGTTATCGGCCGATAAAACCTTTAAATAGTTTGATCGGTGGTCTCCATAAAGGCCGATCAGATGACGCACTACTCGTGAGAAAATGTTCTATACGCAGCTAAGTTACACACCAACCAGACGGCCGACCGTTGGCAGAAAAAGCAGTTGGACTGATCAGTCTCCCCGAGTTGGTCAAAAAAAGTGCCTCGGAACCAGGGTGGGAAATTAGCCTTGTATCCTTGTAATGGATTGGACAGTTTTTGTCAAAGAATGCTGTTGCTAAGTAACAATGCACAATGCTTATAGGAATCGCGTTACGTTACTGCTAATGAATCCCTAACATTTCCGGATTTTGCTGCTTCATAATAAAAACATTCAAATACCAAAATAACGGAGGACTTTTATTGTGAAGAACTTACAGGAAATGAAACCGTTCACAGCCGGGGGCTTTGACCACGCATAGTCGAGTAGCTAGTTTTCAGCGCTAGTCCGGGACGCCGTGTAACTAGCTAGCTAGCTAGCTAGCTGAACTGAGGTACAGACGAAAGGAAAATTATCTGTTAAAAAATGTGGCGACATATCCCCGGTGTTAAGAGGCCCGCCGCGGAGTCAGCAGTAGCTATGGATGTACAAGCTGTTGAGGGCGAAGTAAAGAAAAAGAGAAGGTACTTTTCAAACAAGTGGCGCATTGACAAAACGTACAGCGAAAGACCGTGCACAACATTTCAGACCGTCCTGCCAACCTGTTTACATTTTAACTTCAATGTAGACTGTAACGATGTTTAAGTCGCTTGAAAGCTGCTGCCGCTTTAAATCCTGTTGGCTCTCTGCTGCTCAGTTCTACCCCGTGACTGACGACACACACACACACACACACACACACACACACACAAACACACACACACACACACACACACACACACACACACACACACACGGTGGATGCAGGAAAAACCGGAGAGGAGACGTACAGGATGACCTAAATTGAGGACAGCTACACTTAATACATCCATGAGCTACACTCGTTATTGTAAAATCAATGATAAGTTAAAGTCCAATAAGTCCTTTATCAAACCGTATGAATGTGTGTCAGGATAGGAAATTAACTTACAATGTAAAGATCAACAAGCTACTGACACATAATAAATACATTATATTAATAAAATAGGTATTAATAATAAAACATAATTTAATAAAGCAATTCAAAATATGATAGTACACTTTCTTTTATAAATTTGAATTCTGGAAAAAGTGGCTGGTAAAAAATGTAAGTGGCCCCACCCTGCTCAGAACACATTAAAGACACACTGAAGAACACACTGACAGTTTTTTGTAATTTATTCTGATTAAGGCTTTAGCTCTATGTTAAGCTCTAAGCTGTTTAAGGTGTGTTTCTAACAGAGCGTTTCCTGTCAATAAAAGTAAACCGTTGACAATTCACAATACATTATCTTCTGTTAATTTTAATACTTATGCATTGTTGTTAAGAATATTAAAATTAATATATGATAAATATATGACATGATAAATAGAAGGTTTCAAATAGACCCGGTGATCGGTGATCGGCATCGGTCGACACGGCTCACAGCAATCGGTGATCGGCCCCAAAAATCCTGATCGGAGCACCCTTAGTTTAAAGGTCCCATGACATGCTGCTTTTTGGATGCTTTTATATAGACCTTAGTGGTCCCCAAATACTGTATCTGAAGTCTCTTTTATATAGACCTTAGTGGTCCCCTAATACTGTATCTGAAGTCTCTTTTATATAGACCTTAGTGGTCCCCTAATACTGTATCTGAAGTCTCTTTCCTGAAATTCAGCCTTGGTGCAGAATTCCAGCCACTAGAGCCAGTCCCACAATGATCTTTCCTTAGGATGTACCATTTCTGTGTCTGTAGCTTTAAATGCTATTGAGGAGGAGAGAGGGGGGGGGGCAAGGTGGAGGGGGGGGGGGGGGGTCTTGACC
>NC_050195.1:11613261-11623261 GCF_008315115.2 Sander lucioperca | reverse complement strand
TAATAACGGAAATAATAACGTCGACTTTTGGTTTGACATGGGAGACAAACGGCGGTCTCCTGGGTGAAAGTTTGAGGACCCATCCATCTATCCATGCACTCTGAGATTAAGCTCTTTATACTACATTAAAGCGTAACTCTCACCAAAATGCAACCTAGGGTCTTTTTGTGAATGTACCTGAGTCAAACTTTCGTTTAAAAGCATATTTAGGACGGAATCGCCACTTTTAAGATTGACCGTATTCTCGTTTTTCAGTCAAATGGCCTTTTGAATGGGAGTGCTAGGGACACTTTTATGCTAGCCTCAAAATATCTATTTTTAAAACACTAAGAAGGCTCGACACAACATGAGACTTTGCTCCAAGTATCACCAGGGGCTCTACACCTTAACTACACCGGTGACCAACGGATATCAATCAATCAAAAATGTATTTATAGAGCACTTTAAAATCCAAAGAGGACACAAAGTGCTGTACAGTAAAACAATAAATGAATACGTAAAAGCCCTAAATACAAAACTCATGCAACCCATATAATACCATTAAAACAATAACAAACCATACAATAAACAATACGATCAATATAACCAAACATGAATTGTCAATTTCAGTTTTCAAATGCCAAAGAATAAAGGTGGGTTTTAAGAAGAGACTTAAAAATAGACAGTGAAGATGCCTGTCTAATGTGCAGAGGTAAATCGATCCACAATTTAGGAGCTGCTACAGAAAAAGCACGGTCCCCTTTTAGCTTGCGCTTTGTTCTAAGGCCCTGACACAGCAACCAGACGGCCGACCGTCGGCAGTAAAGTCAGTCGGACTGATCAGTCGGGTCCCCAAGGTCCAAAAAAATGCCTCAGAACACACTGAGGAGACGCCGACTTGAGCGTACGCTCTGCGCGTGCGCGAAACGTAATATGTCTCCATAGCAGCAGGCGGCGCTGCTCTGTATTGTTTCCATTAACAGTCTGATTATTTCCCAGAAAATGAGAACCGGCAGCTGATTGGACGAACGCGTCACGTGGTTCTTTTTTCTCCGGAAATTCACAGCCAGACTGTCATGGCGGCTCGTTCAGAATACGATCTCATATTGGACTAAAATAGTTCACCGAAACGTGTTTCTGAAAACATTTTAAGAGAGAAATAGGCCGTGCAGTTGCTGAATCTGTCTTCATTTCAGATCGACAAAGGTCAGTTTAAAAGATTTTCAGAGTCCCGACTGCCCTGTCTCTGACTGAGCATGTCAGGTCGGCCAAAATGAAGGCCGACGGCTCCTCCAACGGCCGACGGCACGGAACACACCGACCAGACTCGAGTCACCGACCTCGCCAGACGGCCCGACGCCCAATTATAGGGCTGGTGTGTCTTCTCTCTTAGTCACAATTAGGAGCAGTTGATCGGCTGACCTGAGAGAGCGAGTGGGTCTATAGGGGTGTAGCAACTCAGAGATGTAAGGAGGGGCAAGGCCATTTTGGGATTTAAAAGCAAATAAAAGAATCTTAAAATGGATCCTTTGATATATAGGCAGCCAATTGTTAGAAAATATATAAAAGCACACAACGTGATCGTTTGATTTCTGAGGAGGAAGGAGAAAGGCTTGGGTCCAATTGAAAGTTAAACAAAAAGATTTAATAAACAACATGGTGAAAATGACAAGACAAAAAGCTAATGTTACGCTGCAGCTGACAGCGGACTGAAAACATGCATCTCCGTTCTGGAGTCACATCAATCAGTCATGTGACAATGACAAAACTAATACACTGCAAGCAGCGGACATACAGACATGCTTCCTTGTGAGGTCACAGTCTGCAGTCCTGAAATCACCTCAGTCACACAGATTGATTCCCGAGGAGTTAAGGGTGGTACCTCAAATGACAACCTTTGTTATTGGTCAGATGTCTCTCAAGACAAAAGGTGTTATCTCTGAATTGTCAGGTTACTCCAGGTCAAGGCAACGGTCATTTATCATGGTAGTGCCAATTCTACTCAGGTTTACAGAGATATGTATTTCCTTTGTTCTAATCAGTCTGGCCCAGCAGGGAGTGGCTCCCCAAAATGCCAAGACAACCGTTACCTTTCCTGTGAGGACAACGAGTCTTTCTCCAGTATGCAAATTGACAGTCGTGACCTAATCAATTATCAGAAGGTTGGGTTGGGGTGAGGCATGTCAAATGTTGATTAGTGTACTGCCCTACAAAGCAAAAAGGCAGTAACTACGCAGAGTGCAGAACTGAGAAAAATGACTTTAAAGTTATCCAGCTAAGTAGTTGTAGGTAGATTATTGGACATGTGGCTGTTATTAGCTATTATATAGCTTATTCTTTGTACATATCAATCCTCATATTTAATTTGATATTTTACCCCTATTTTGCAGTTACTGTATTCTTGCTTTGTATTACTTACCAAAAACGTGGCACCATACCAAGGAAAAAGGCAGTAACTACAGATTCTCCGAAAACTATTTTGCCACAACTTGGGCTCTGGGTGTGTTAGATACACTGTATTTGAAATAATTGGAACCATTTGTTTTCCTGAACATGGATATACCAAAACCAATACTAATTTGACCATTTTAGGTCAATATTTTCCACCCGGAAGCTGTTCTGGTGCTGAAACGGCTGCTTAAAGTCTCACATTGCTAAACTAGTTATCAAGTTATCCTGTCATCCAGCTATGTAGTTGTAGGTAGATTATTGGACATGTGGCTGTTTTTGTTACTTTATATTAGCTTATTCTTTGTACATATCAATCCTCATATTTAATTTGATATTTTACCCCTATTTTGCAGTTACTGTATTCTTGCTTTGTTTCACTAGGGCTTTTTGCAGTTACTGTACAAACGACTACCATTTTTCTCCAAAACGACTACCATTTTGAGATAAGATGTTTTGTCATATAACAAAGGATGCCTTGAATGTCATCAAAATGATAACTCATTTTTGACCAAAAAAGCAGTTACTGCCTTTTTGTTTTGTAGGGCAGTGTAGTTATTTGATTAAATCTGGCTGCAGAGTCCATTATGTACATTTAAACCAAAAGGACATTGTTTTCATAACATTAAGCATGGTTTGAACTTTTTTATAATATATAATAAACACAATGCAGTGATGATAAAATGGAGGAAATAGACCTCAACCCTCGTCCGAGAGACCTTGGGTTCCAGAAGTAAAATTCCCATTCATTTTTCCCATTGACGTCTGGAAAAATCCGTATATAAAGAGTTTTAGACCGTTCCTTAGGCTAACCAGATGGGACGTGACTCATAAACATATAACGTATCTTTTCGAGTGAAAAAACGAACAGATAATTAAAAAAAAGTCAAAGGTACAACACTGTGTACATATCGTCATCTCAGAGCGAAGGAACTACTCATCCCGTAAACCACCGCGCACCACTGAACAAAGGAAGCTAACGTTAGTTTAGCTAACAGCTAATTTGGCTAACCGCTAGCTGAGACAGCATGTAATAACTTTAAAAGACCCTCAAAATAAACCTGAAAATAACCGTTAACATATATAACGGCTTATGTAGTTTACCCAGTGATAAGTTTGAGTTAACGTTATTTTAGACTGAATCAAGCTGTCAGCTAGCGGATAGCCGAATTAGCTGTTAGCTAAGCTAACGTTAGCTTCCCAGCGGAGGCTAACGTCAGAAGCGTGGCACAGATCGTGATTCGTGCAGTGTCGTAAATCCTCGTGACGGATCGTGCAGGCAGCTCCCCCTCCCCCCCCCTCCTCATCAGCATGAGCTCCACCAATCAGAGGCATGACTGTGGGATTGTTCAGGATTGTGGGTAATGAAGTACTTATCCAAGACATCGCGAATAAAAGACATTTATCTCTAAACAAGGTTAGTGCCCCATGATTTTTGGCGTCTATATGAGCATATACAATCGCTTAGTCATATCGGCAAGCTGGTTTTAAGTCTACCATCGACGGTTACGATTTTATGGCTTATACTGCAACTGTCGATGGAGAAATTGCATTGTATTTTTACTTCCGGAACCCGCTGTGGGCGGGACTGTTGCGCTCTATGTGCTCGTATTTACGTGTTCCAGTTAAACTAAATCTGTGGCTACTTGTTTTGATATCGACTCGTTTTGACTACCGAGGTGGTAGCAGCCGGAAACAACAAGAGCTACGGTGAGTTGCTCAAAACCTCTCTTTTTAGTAAACTCTGGGTACACAAACAATGTTGTCAATGCTGTTGTTCATGTGTAGAGCCCCTGGTCATACTTGGAGCAAATTTTTCATATCACCGTGTTCACAGATCTCAGTTCATTATGTGTAAATTTGGGCAGCACAGTTTCATTATTACAGATTCACTCATACATTTATAATTAGACAACCAGCTTACAAAAACAACACAAATACGGCACGAGTGTGTGTGTGTGTGTGTGTGTGTGTGTGTGTGTGTGTGTGTGTGTTAGTACAAATAATGTGTTGTAAGCGGTCTGGCACGTCTGTCATCTCAACAGACAGACACTGAAACCTTCTTATCATTCCTCTGTGTGTGTGTGTGTGTGTGTGTGTGTGTGTGCGTTTTCTAGTAATACATAATTTTAGGGAGAGCAGAGTGACACACACACACACACACACACACACACACACACACACACACACTCGTACCATATTTGTGTTGTTTTTGTAAGCTGGTTGTCTAATTATAAATGTATGAATGAATCTGTAATAATGAAACTGTAGGCCTACTCCCCAAATGTTTGGAGTACTACATCAACAGTTGGTAAATGGGTGTGTATTGTAAGTTTCCGTTAACCCTTTCCTTGACGGGGATACATGTGCGTAGCATCGGAGACAGACACACAGGATATTAAATCTGTTTCAAGCCCTTTGAACCTGTCATTGTTTGTCCTCTGTTACTAACAGACACATTCCCAAACTCTATCTTGAAGCACTAAAATTGATTTGAAAAAGACTTGAGATCCCCTAAAAAAGGGTCTAAAATCGTAGCCGGTTAGCTCAGTTGGTAGAACAGGCACACACAGAGATTGGCATGGGGTACTTTCCATAAAATCATCTCTCAATGCAAATCATACCAGCTATTAGGCTAACTGAAATACAACCATGCCAATCTCTAGGTATGGTGAAGGGTATGTGATGATGTGGGGGTATGGTGAAGGGTATGTGATGATGTGGGGGTATGGTGAAGGGTATGTGATGATGTGGGGGTATGGTGAAGGGTATGTGATGATGTGGGGGTATGGTGAAGGGGATGTGATGATGTGGGGGCCAAGGGAACTTTATCAGGATGCATAGTATCCTGGATCCATGAAATAACTGGCCTTTAAAAATAAAAGTCTGCCTGCCTCTATGGGAATTTAACATAGGGGTGTACTGACTTATGCCCCCTGTATTTTAAGGAAGAACATTTATTTATTTACGATACATTATTCATTCACAAAGAAAATTGGTGTCCTTAAAGGTCGGATTTTTCCTCATTTTTTTAATTAAGGCATTAAGATCAATTTCCAAAAGATGATTTTTTTATTCCTTTTTTTAGTCAACTTTAGCATGGGTGTCCTAATTTTTTCACATGACTGTGCATTAGGTGTATTGAACGTGAACTTTACAAAAAAAAGCGTTGAAAACATTGACAAAAACGTTTAAAAAAACGTCAAAAGCAATCAAAAAAGCGACAAAATCGTCTGAAAAAATGCAGGACTTGAGCTGAGGTTTTCTGTCTGTTGCAGGAGAGAGGTTTTGATGTCGCCTACAGAACAAACAGACGAGAGAAATCAAAGCAGAGCTGCGTCTCGCGCCACCTGTCTCTGCAGACAGCACCTGTACATCTGTCAGCCGGGGCCCCGAACTCTGCCGGGGTCAGGGGTCACCGGCGAAGAGACAGCGGGGGCGGCAGGAGCTACAGCGGGGTCACAGTCTGTTTTACAAGCTACACACACACACACACACACACACACACAGAATACTGACAGGGTACACCTGGCATAAACGCAAGAACACAGAGTCACAAACACACAAGCTCAGGTTAATAACCAGCCAGGAGAGTCAGAGTGCCGACCTCCGCCTGCTGATCCCAGCTTCATGAGACAGTTTAAAAACGTTGTTCGGTGATTTATGGCGCCATTAAAGAGCAGGTCAGCTTTTTAATCATTACATAACCAAACACACGGTCTATTAAAACAGAGAGCATGGAGCAGCGTAGAAGCTTCCTATTTACGGTCAGACGTTGGTGCACCGGAAATAAATTACACACAACAGAGCTGCAGGAAGAGGGGGAGGAAACAAGAGAGAGGGGGAGGAAACAAGGAGAGGAAACAAGAGAGAGGAAACAAGAGAGAGGGGGAGGAAACAAGAGAGAGGAAACAAGAGAGAGGGAGAGGAAACAAGAGAGAGGAAACAAGAGAGAGGGAACAAGAGAGAGGGAACAAGAGAGAGGATGGAGGGAACAAGGAGAGGAAACAAGAGAGAGGGAACAAGAGAGAGGAAACAAGAGAGACGATGGAGGGAACAAGAGAGGATGGAGGGAACAAGAGAGGATGGAGGGAACAAGAGAGAGGAAACAAGAGAGACGATGGAGGGAACAAGAGAGAGGAAACAAGAGAGAGAATGGAGGGAACAAGAGAGGAAACCTCCATCCTCTCTCTTGTTCCCTCCATCCTCTCTCTTGTTTCCTCTCTCTAATTCCCTCCATCCTCTCTCTTGTTTCCTCTCTCTTGTTCCCTCCATCCTCTCTCTATAGAGAAAGGATGGAGAGAACAAGATAGAGGATGGTGGGAACAAGAGAGGAAACAAGAGAGAGGATGGAGGGAACAAGAGAGAGGAAACAAGAGAGAGAAGACAAGAGAGAGGGAACAAGAGAGAGGATGGAGGGAACAAGAGAGGATGGAGGGAACAAGAGAGGATGGAGGGAACAAGGAGAGGAAACAAGAGAGAGGAAACAAGAGAGAGGCTGGAGGGAATTACAGAGAGGATGGAGGGGAGAGGATGGAGGGAACAAGAGAGAGGATGGAGGGAATTACAGAGAGGATGGAGGGAACCACGAGAGACGACTGGAGGTCACACAAGAGAGAGGATGACGACGATAGCACAGCGAATACTTTTCTCGTTCTGAGTAGAGACAATGGCATATCAAACAACAAGTGATCGACCAGAGAGTATGAAGTCATCTTTACTCATGTAATAAATGTATGGCTGCAGGCGCTCTCTCTGTCAGGTGTGGACGAGGATCGAGTCTCGCGCTGCCGGGTGCAACATGTAGAACGGCTGCTGAGCAGCAGCAGAATGCGCACTCTCGCGCACTCCCGCATATCCACTGGGATCGCTCCGGCTCTCACCTCTCGCCTGCATATCATTTGGCTTATTTTTATTTGTGTTGTTTCTGTCTGTTGTTGTTGCAACGTGCTGGACTTATTACTCCAGAGGCCCAGCCCTCAGAGTAGAGGAGAGAGAGAGAGGAATTCAGAGATAAGAAAAGAAGGAGAGAGTATTAGAGAGAGAGAGACATCTCAGGGCGATATGAGATGAGGATAGAGAGAAGAGGGGAGAGAGTAGAACAGAGAGAAGAGGGTATATGATGTGAGGTCTTTATCATTATCCTATTTCTATGATCTGTTATATTCGTGATCAGGCCTATATCTCTTATTTTATGCATAGCATATATTAGAAGGGAGAAGTTGAAGTGAGGGGAATGAGAGTAGACATTATAGAGCTAAGATATATGGATACAAGAGAGATAGTGGTAGGGTCGTAGTTATAGAGCAAGGGGCGAGTAGAGCATAGATTAGAGACAGAGATATAGAGGATATAAGATGGCTTTACCTCTGCTTGAGAGGAGCAGATAGAGTAGGTCTAGACCACACTCTATAATTTACAAAGACCCAACAATTCCCCCAAGAGCATCATTTAGTGTGACAGTGGCTTTGAATCAATTAAGGTTTATCTTCTTTCTGGTTGTTACAGGTAAATATATATTATATATATATATATAATATTAGATATGACTGGTAAAAGAAATAAATGCAAAGCAGATATCTATTTAAATGTGGGTTATGTGTCTGTCTGTCTGTCTGTCTGTCTGTCTGTCTCTCTCTGAACTGTGAGGTAATGGTTGTTTCAGCGGGCGGTGCAGTTAAGTTAATCTGACAAACAGGTGACTGTCCTGCAGCGACGACAGTGAAGTTTACCATTGATGTTAAAATGTGAAATGTTAACAAACATATGCTCTACACACTTGGCTCCACTCTGTAGTCTGACGTATGCTGAGTCAGCTGATTCTGATGGAGACAGAGCCACCGTCACTGACCAGGAGAGGCTAATGTCGGCCAATCAACTCACCCGACATACTTCTTTCATGACCACGTGTCATTGCTAATGATGAACCGTGCAGAGCCTCAGTCAGTCTCTCCACTCTACCTCCCAGTAACATGGCCCAGTTAGAGGTGATGCTGCTGCTTCAAGCTCTCGGATCATCAGGACTCAGCTGATCCTCCAACATCCTCCTTCTGATCACACTTACGGAGACCACCATCTGATGAGAGAAGAAGACAACAGAAGAGATAAATAGGGCTGTGACTGTATGTAGTTTTCATACCGTGGTGAAGAACAACGTATCCCAACAGTATGGTGGTTAACGGTATTAAGCTATGAGCCGAGGGAAACTCTGCTAGCTGCTAGGCTAATGTATGCAGTGTAAAGTACAATGGTAAAACACTGCAGCTCTATGCTGTCCACCTCAGCTGAGAATGGAGAAATCTTCCCTTCTGTGTATATTCAATTAAACATTACCTGTAGATATCATAAGTACTGAAGCCTACAATAATCATAATAATCGAACACAATAGAAATCCCCCATATATTTAATGCTGCCATATATTCTCTCTCTCTCTCTCTCTCTCTCTCTCTCTCTCTCACAGGGCATGGAGCATCAACCATGGGTGTATGACATCATGACACCACGCTTCAGTCGTGTCGGCCAAATGGATTGTGATCCACTAATTAACACACAGAAGAAGAAGTTGCTTTTTCCCACATCGATCTTTTTCCCCCCAGAGAAGACGGCTGGAGTCCATCTGGAGTTTAATGGTTAGTATTATGAAGTTATTACTGGTATTTATTCAGGGTTTTTCCTGCATAGAGAAAGTTTTGGCGCCCTTTAAAGAGATTTTAGCCGGCGCCAAAGAAATATCACGAGCTCCAAAACGTCTGATGTTCAGCAGCCAGCCTCCCTCTCATCCACAGTCACTACTGTATGCTGCTGGCGCTGATCTGAACGCTCCGCTGTATAGAGCTGATGGTATCTCCGTTAGCAGAGTCAGACTGTACCGGACTCTCCAGGTGACCATGCTGCTCTGGGGACCGGTGGCGCAGCGAGAAACCGCTGCTGACGGACGCAGAGCTCTCTGTCCACGGAGCTCCGACTGCTGTCTGTCTGCTGTCTGCTGTCTGACTGCTGTCTGTCTGCTGTCTGTCTGCTGTCTGTCTGCTGTATGACTGCTGTCTGTCTGCTGTCTGTCTGCTGTCTGTCTGCTGTCTGACTGCTGTCTGTCTGCTGTCTGTCTGCTGTATGACTGCTGTCTGTCTGCTGTCTGTCTGCTGTCTGTCTGCGCGGTGGGCTACGCTGCTGTCTAACAGTATTACATTGAGACAATTTCATATCCTGTAAAAATAAAAACGTCTCGTATGCTGTGTTAAGTCCTTTCCGTGTTTTGGTACAGTTCATGTTAACTCCTGATGCGAGCCATATGGGAGGAGCCTACACATGAAACTCTTTGTTGTGAGTGCTTTAGCAGCATTGACCTGACTCCCTGAATAAGCTGCAGAGACGTCGTCTCTCTCCACCTCTCTGCTGAGCCCCGTTCACGTAACAGCATCAGTTAAACTGTATTTCACACTATGATGGTTACATTTACAATGAATCCACGGTTCACATGTCTGCTGAACTGTAGGGACGGTCCGTTACACTACTGTAGGCCTACAGGCTATTCAACATCACTGACTATTTATTTATCAATATTTCAAAATAGAA
>NC_050195.1:11568261-11608261 GCF_008315115.2 Sander lucioperca | reverse complement strand
TTACTAAATGTAATACATTTACAATAATTACACACAGTAAGCTGTAATGTTGACAGGTTAAACAGGATCATCTTATTAAAGTTTATTATAAATCAACATGTTTCATTGTCTTGTGAATGAAGTGTAGCTTATCTTCACTAACATCCTAATGTTTCAGGTAGAGATGAGTCTTCTGAACACATCTGCTCTTTAATTAGTTCACTTCCTGTACAGCTCTAGAAAACACCACTATCCTCACATGGACACTAATCATAGAAACTAATCTAACAGTTCAAATCTGACTCTCCCTACATTCATAGTCAAGTCCATTTTATTTATACAGCCCAATATCACAGATGACAGATTTAGCTCAAGAGGCTTTCCAACCTGTACAGCATCCGACTCCCTCTGTCCTCAGTAAAGGTCCTAAAAGACGTCATCATACCTGTCATCATTCATAAGGCCATGCTAACTAAGTTACAGAGATATTTAACATCCTTAGTTGAGTTCAGAGTGACCAACCATGACAGCAGATCACAGGAAATGTTGGCTTTAAAAGTTCATCAGATATCAAACTGGTGAACTAATTCAAGTCAGAGACGCTACAAAGTTCTACTTGTTCAATTTACAATAATGTTTGACTGATTGGTTTCAATTAGTGTGTGTGTGTGTGTGTGTGTGTGTGTGTGTGTGTGTGTGTGTGTGTGTGTGTGTGTGTGTGTGTGTGTGTGTGTGCGTTTGCGCATTTGCCCTTGGCAACCAGATTGAGTCGGTTGCCCCCTTTGGCAACCACCTGTTCAATATTTGTGTTTTTTTAACATAAAAAAAGATCTAAACTTACAAAACTAACTAAATAAATGTTGCGTTCACTTAAAACAGGTAAACCTCGTGGTGCGTTCAAAGTTATTGTAAAATACACTTTTTTCATCTGTTTTTGTTTTTTAACAGCAATTTACTGGTGAAAGAAGTAATTCTTGTTAAAAGTTGTTATTACATTTTTAATAATCATTTTTTTGTGCTGATCTGAAAATGTATCTGCTCCGTGACTCTAAACCGTGATCTGAACTGTGAGTTCTGGGATCCGTTGCCTCCTATTTGAGAGGGATAAGAAATTATATAGCAAGCCATTCTCTCATTGTTTCATTATTAAATATGTGGTATAGTTACATATGAAATTAATTGCTCCAAATATAGGCAGTTTAAAACATGGCAACCGTATTGTCAATTTCGGAAACCAAAAGCTGAGGCCTGCATTGAAAAGCGTTGGCGAAGCTAAATTCCGAAGCCTTTTACTGCACGCCAAAAGTTGTGGGTGGGGCATGGCGTTGATTTCTCATGCTTCGCCCTGAAACAGGAAGGGGTTAGTAACTAGACTGTACATTGTCCAATCTGTTCCAAACTGCTCAGGCTGTATAAGGGTCCTGGCCTGAAGATATACATGTCAATATTCAGGTAGAATCATAGCGCCCCCTACTGGCAACAGGAAGTTACAGTCGTTACACTTTCATGTCCTCTTCCTAACTTGTTGACCCTAAACCCTTAAGACCTTGATGATGCTTCATCGTGATTTTTTGTTGAAGGGCGTTGCCGTGGCAGCACGCCGAACTTTGATGTTACATCATGAAACAAAAAGCTGTTGTAACTTTAACATACATTGTCTGATCTGCCCCAAATCTGTCACACATGATGTTAGCCCAGGCCTG
The DNA here is from genome assembly GCF_008315115.2 of Sander lucioperca. Classification (NCBI taxonomy): domain Eukaryota; kingdom Metazoa; phylum Chordata; class Actinopteri; order Perciformes; family Percidae; genus Sander; species Sander lucioperca. The sequence goes on along the minus strand of NC_050195.1, from coordinate 11,606,579 downwards.
GAATGAATCACATGGGTCTCAGGCCTGATTATGGTAAATTGGCTCAATAGCGCCCCCTACAATATTTCACAGAACTAGCTCCTGCAGTGTGTTTCACCTATACGTATGAGATTTGGTAAGCATATGTACTTTGTCCAGACTTACAAAAAAGCTTCTTGGAGCCATTCCCTAAACCCAACAGTATGTCAGCCACATTAATATTAAGGTGCAAATTATGGACGGTGTGGGCGTGGCTTGGTGTCAAATTACCACATAACGCCGCAAAACAGGTAGTTGTTTATAACTCAAGTGTACGTTGTGTAATCCGCACAATTTGAAATATTTAATTTTCAACGTTATGCACTACATGGAGGGAATTAAGTCTAAATCTTTCGTGCAGTGTTCGACGGTCACAGAAATACACGGCCGCGTTGACTGGGAGCGCCACCTCTGAAGGGCACAAAGTGCGAGGGCCCGTTCATCGCTGCAGCTTTAATTTCTTTTGTGTTCTTTAACAAAGGACCGTGTTGGTTCCTCTTCCATGTGCATTTTATTTGGCATTTTAAGCACACAATGTGTCAGTCATGTTTACAGTGTGCATTAAAGTGCCCATATTATGAAAAAATCACTTTTTCTGGGATTTGGGGTGATATTTTGTGTCTCTGGTAAGGTGACCAGATGTCTGAGACAAAATCCGGGGACATTTTCAGCTCAGAAGCGTAAATACCTCAAAAACAGGTAATGTTTTTATCTTTGTAAACTTAAAACGGGGACACTGCCCCAGGGTCGTCACTAGACCTAGAGCTGCTTGTGCCCCAACAAGCCCCCCTAGGGGGGTCCATGGTCATGCTCCCCTGTAAGAAAATTGTGTCTATTTTAACGTTTAAATGCATCAATCTGGTGCACTTTGAAAAGAAATTCAGAGGTAGACTTGATTATTCTTATCTATGGATGGAAATATTTGTGCTGTAGCCTGAACTATTTTGCACTTCAGAATTTTAACCATGCACACACAGGTGGAATAGTTTTTTCTTCATATTTTTGCATTAACATCACTAGGAAGCATACCAGTAGAAATATATATTCATATTTGTGGGATGTATATAAGTAAGTGGGATTGTCTGGAATCTGGCAATATAATAACCATTATGGTGGGATACACTGGCTAAGCAATTTACAAAAAATATCTGTGCTGACATAAATAGTTTACATGAGATTAAATTATAAAGTTGGAGACCATGTAGAAATTTTGTTGCAATTTCAAAACCGGATTACTCAGGAACCGCTTGTTGTACTGATGCATGTGTTGAGTGAAGAGTTTGTGAGATATTTCAAAGAGAGTAATGGGTGTGCAGAGATTTGTGCAGAATGCAAATATGATAACATTTCATGTAAGTTCAATGTTAATTTTCTTGCAAACCATTTATCACAGCAAGGGGGTTAACACTTTTACATCCACTATATCCGTGTCCCATTCTCATTAGGGGCTGAGCCCCCCTAAAGGTCTGATCCTAGAATCGCCCCTGCTGCTACTTCATACTTGTACTCCACTACACCTCAGAGGGAAATGTTGTCATGGTTACTGCACTACATGTATCTGACAGCTTTTGCTTTATTGCTTCACGCTGGGCTTGTTTCTGCAACAGCTCATTGAGTATCGGATACAATTAAAACTATTGAGGAAATATTTTCCTTTGACATTGGTCCAGTATTAAATGAGATCGCTGCAGTCGGCAGCGGCGAAACAAGACAATTGTCCAGCTTGTATTTACGTTCATAAAGTGCTTGTTTTGCCGCTGACAGGCTCAGATTAATATTATAAGTGTCAGACAACATTATGGAAAGGATTTCTAAGGAGGTCGACCTTTCTGTTAAAGAGTAAGATCTTTTTTTTAAACATAAAAAGTCCGCGAAATTGCGTTCGTTAAATCCACCAGACTCCATTTAAATAAACAGCAATTTTAGCATCGTAAAATATGGGCATTCTAAAACATCTCTGAGCTCTGAGCAGTGCTCGCTCTGGCTGTCTTGAGCCTGCGCGCGTAGGGTGCACGACTATACGTTTGGTCAATGTTTTCTTTCTTTCATTCCAATTTCGGGTCTGTCAGTCACAGTGAAAACCGGGGACATTTCCGGGGACAGCTCCAGCCGGGGACAGGTCACCGAAACCGGGGACTGTCCCCGGAAACCGGGGACGTCTGGTCACCCTAGTCTCTGGTGCTTCCACACACATACAAACTTTGAAAAAATCCATCCATGGTGTTTAGAGTGAGATACAGTTTCTGAATGTGATCTGCCTTCAGTCTCTGGGTGAGCTGTTCTAAATCGGCACGGCTTGTGACGTCACAAGCCGAAACGAGCTGGCTAACCGCAACCATTAGCTCGTAGCATTAGCATGCTAACGTTAATGCTAACACTAGCATGCTACCTCGTTCTCAATAGCAAAGCACTGCTACAACACACACAAGTTCACCATAATCTACAAAAGAACTACTTCCATGTGCGCCCTCATTTAGAAGTCTCCCAGCTAATCCTGCCTTGTAACTGACCCAAGTTGTAGAAACAGCCTTTCTTTTGCTGTCTATGGAGCTAGCTAGCTGACATGATCTACATCTGAGCTACTGGGCATGTGCGAGTGCAATCAAAGATAGTACAGAAGAAGAAGAAGAAGAAAAGAGGTCTCACTCTGTAGCTAAAACAGAGACCAGCTGAAAAGAGGATCTGCAGCAGCAGCATAATATGGCTGCTTTAACTCTGCCTCTGTAAAAAAAACTTTGCAGAAGCCGACCGACTGTTTTATTTATATATATATATATATATATATATATATATATATATATATATACACAGTCGGTCGGCTTCTGCAAAGTTTAAAAAAAAATATATATATATATATATATATATATATATATGAGAGTGTGAGTGAGGAAGAGAGAGAGAGAGAGCAGACATGTTTTATTGAAGCTCCTACAGAAATGACAATAGTAAGTAGTAATAAATAGTTTTAAACTGAGATAAACCTACTAAATTCTCAAAATATTAAACCTTAACAAGAGGAAAACTGCAAGAAGACTTTTGGAAAGAAAATCATCAAGGAAAAGATTTAATAAGGCAAGACAAGTGAAGAAAAAGACAAGCTAACTCTGCTAACACAACAGCTAATTATGCTAACAACAGCTAACTTTGTTAACACAACAGCTAACTCTGCTAACACAACAGCTAACTCTGCTAACACAACAGCTAATTATGCTAACAACAGCTAACTTTGCTAACACAACAGCTAATTATGCTAACAACAGCTAACTTTGCTAACACAACAGCTAACTCTGCAAACACAACAGCTAACTCTGCTAACAACAGCTAACTCTGCTAACACAATAGCTAACTCTGCTAACACAACAGCTACAGACAGAGAAGAGGAGCAAGAAGGCTATGCTACGCTAAGCTAAGGACCAAAAGGCTCCAAACCAAAGAAAAAAACCACCAAAGGCTAGCACCGTCTCCTTCCCACTCAAGAGAAGCTGTAGTAGAGTAGTAAGGTAAGCTTCCTTCATACCCACAATAGTTACATTTCAAATTTCTACCTCAAGAAACCAAGGCTAGCCTGTGCTAACTTAACATAGCGTGCTAAGTAGCAGCAGAGGGAGCAGCAGAGCAGCAGTTAGGAACTGAAACAATGTTGCAATTTCCTGGGGGAGAGCCCAGCCTCCTTGTGATTGGCTACCCGGAAGAAATTAAAAGTACACAGGTAAAAAAGCTTATAAACACAAAACATTCAGAAAACCCAGAGGCTTTGACTGCAGATTAGGGCTGAACGATTTTTGAAAATAATCTAATTGCGATTTTTTTCCCAAATATTGCGATTGCGATTCGATTATTTTTTTAAGCTCTTTGTCTTCTGTATTATTCAACAAAGACAAACAATAAATCATTTTATAGTATGAACACACAATTACACACTAGACAGTTAAAAAAGTAAAAAATATAGTATATACACATTACACACACACACACACACACACACACACACACACACAACAGTAATTTTTTACAGTGCCCAGAGAGGAGCTGCCTCCAGCCCCTCCCCCTCGTGAAGTTGCGTGCTGCTGTGTGCACTTGTTCAGAGAGGCTATCATTACGTTAGCTAGTTGCTGGTGTTCTTGCCGTGGGATTAACTTTACTAATAAAACCGTTGAAACACAGCGGCCACGCTGCTGTGAAAGCTCCCCGAACGTCATTTATCAGAGTCTGGTTGTTACCCCTCTCAGTGGCAGCTCCTCCACAGTTTTAAACTACAACTCAGAGTTGTTTGAATGACAGAAATCAGCTCAAGGTACAGTGTAGCGTTAGCGTGCTAAGTTGATGCTTTCTCTGCGGAGTGCAGACTGATTTGCTCTCGTGAGTCATGTGACCAAATCGTAGCCTTTGCGATTAGGAAATCGCGCTTTAACATATCGCGATATTATCGCAAATGCAATTAATCGTTCAGCCGTACTGCAGACGTATGTCAAACAGGAGGAATTAGTAACCTTTTACTGTACACGGACAATACTGATGCGTGGCATGAAGCTATCTGTGCCCACTATGACCATCACAAGAAGAGAGGCATATGCAGTGGGAGACAGATAGTCATCGAAGATGAAGACAAGGACAGTCCACCTCTCACTGTCAATGTCTACCACAATGGGACCATCATGTTTCAAGGCAATGAGGCCAGTTTCAGCTCTGTCCAAGAGGATTTAACACCATCAAAGCTCTGGCAGAGACTGAGAAACAGAGACAAGACAAGATCAGCAGTGAGGAGAAGAGCAACATCAACCCCACAGAGCAGCCACCAGGGGAAGAGCTGGAAGAGGAACAGCCTTTAGGAGACCGTTCAGGGCACATCAGTCAACCGGATAGCAGAGTGTCCCAGATGAGAAAGAGTCTGTCTCTGCAAGAAGTAGAGCTGGTGGAACTGAAGGAGCTACTGCTTTCCAAACAGACATCCACTGAATCCACACAGCAGCTAAGGGACCAACTCAGCCAGGTGAGGAACAAGATGAAGGCCTCCATACAGGAGCTAAGAGGAGAGGTCCAGGAACTGCAGCAGGACAGAGAAGCTCTGAGAACAGAGCTCACTGCTGTAAGAGAGGAGCTGCAGCAGGACAGACAGGCCATGGACAGAGAAATCACTGCTATAAGAGAGGAGCTGCACCTGAGAGAGCAAACCATCCTCAGCCTCAAGGAGCAGCTCCACAGTCTGAGAGCTGCCAACACCAACCACAACCCTCCATCACCATCAACAGCCCCCCTCAACCTGAACCACAGCCATCCACCTCCACCCTAACCAAGACCAGACCATCACAACAACCTGCAGTAATGCCCACCCCCTCCACCACCGACACACATAGAGAGGCCACTACCAACAAGCCTAAAACATCTGGAGAGCAAAAGAAAACCAGTGATGCTGAGACCATTATCCTTATAGATGCCAATGGGAAATTTGTGAGACCCAGCCCCCATCACCCTCCACCACCTCACAGACCCAGCCCCCATCACTCTACCAGCCCCCACCACCCTCCACCTTCTTATACACAAGGCAGCCACCCCAGGACCAGAGCAGCACCAGCCCGACAGAGACCCGCCCTGCCCGTATTCCCCAGGCCTCCCCCTGGACCCCACCCTGCTGGCCCAGCCCAACACCACCCTCAGCACCCGGGACAGAGGAGCTACGCTGAGACACTCACACCAACCAGTGCTGGCAGCCCTGCAGACCTGGGGGAGATCAGACACCTGCTCAGTCTCATATGCTCCAGACTGATCAGCTAAGTGGGACTCTAAGGTGTCATAAACACTATTCTTATTTTTAGAAGAATAGTGTGTTTTTATAACGGTCTCCAGTTTTATAAGTTTAAATACTATCCACTTTTAATTAGGGCTGTTTTGTCTTAAGTAGTTGATTGACTATTCAGTTCAGGTCTTAAATTATAAGGCTATTAATACCAGATTTATTTTATTTTTCATATTTTATTTTAACTAATTTATTTCTATTTACTTTTTACCTTCCAGTGTAGAATGAGTTAGCCTTTTTCTTATCGGTCATTACTTAAAAATAAAGAGTTCATCTCTGGCATCACAATAACTCATAATTTGTTTCGGTCTCTCACATAAACTAACCCATTCCCCTAACCCTAACCCTGGAACTCATCTGCAAATAGCTAAACAGAAGATACCATTTAGAACATGTGTAACTTAAATTAAGTTACTACTATTACTACTTTAGTCCAGGACAGCCCTACCTCTCATTTATTACTTACTACTGCAGGTTTATCTCTTTTTAAAACTGTATTTGTATTTGCCAACAATGAAGCCATTTCCTGTCTCCATGTGGAATATTCAGGGCCTTAACTCTTCATTGTTTGGATGTAAAAGTGAAACCCCTGAATTCAAAGACAACACCAAAGACACAGACATCATCATCCTCCAAGAGACCTGGTGTAGACCCGGCTCTGTCACTCACTGCCCCCCAAACTACAGAGAAATCATGCTGTCATCAGACAAACTCCCTACTGTTAAAAGAGGGAGGGACTCAGGAGGGATTATTATCTGGTACAAAGAAGAAATATCAAAGTACATCACCCCTATAAAATATGAACGCTCACACATTTGGCTTAAAATAAAACAAGACATCACTAACCCTCCAACAGACATATTCCTGTGTGCTGTATACATTCCCCCTAGTGACTCCCCATACTATGATGAAGACATCTTCCCCCTTCTCCATCAGCAGATCTGCAGCTTCCAGGCCCAGGGAAGTGTGCTAATCTGTGGGGACCTGAACGCACGAACTGGCTCTCTCCCTGACTACAACACAGAGCTAGGTAACAGTCATATATTTGGACACAATTATCCACAAAACAGAACTAACCTTCCTCGTTCCAACTCTGACGCCCAGATCACTAAGAACAGCAGAGAGTTACTGCAGCTCTGTCAAAGCCTGGGTCTGTACATCATCAACAGTAGGTTACGAGGAGACTCTTTAGGTAGAAATACGTTCTGCTCACCTCTTGGCAACAGCACCGTTGATTACATGGTAACAGATATAGACCCTTTCTCTCTCAGTGCATTCACAGTTAAACCACTGACCCCCCTGTCTGACCACAGCCAAATTACTGTTTCTCAGAAGGTCAGTGACCAACAACACCCCCCCCCCACAGCCCAGTAAGCTGTTTAATATCAGGAAATCATACAGATGGGCCGAAACCAGCACAGAAGAGTTCCAGAAAGCAATCAGCTCACACAAAATTCAAACACTACTAGATACCTTTCTGGACACCACATATGTACACAGTCAAGAAGGCCTAAATAATGCAGTCAGACATGTCAATCACATCATCATGCAGACTGCTAAATCATCACAATTGGAACTATCCAAAATAAACCAAAGAATCCCAAAGATGATCAATGGTTTGACAAAGAATGTAAAGAAATTAGACAAAATGTTGATTATCTAACCAAAAACACAGAGATCAGGAAATGTAGACTTAAGCCTTCTTTACTGTGCCACACTTAAACACTACAAACGTACACTCAGAATCAAGCTGATCTGTGGTGTGTGTGTGTGTGTGTGTGTGTGTGTGTGTGTGTGTTAACCAATCCTCTGGTTGACTCAGGACTCTGACCTCACTGAGACCAGAGGAGCTCAGCTGATCTCTGACCAACCACAGCTCTCCAATCTGGATAAAGAATAAATGATGAAGATAAAAATCTATTTAGAATCTAATCAGATGTGTTGATGTTTTAAATGTGTAGCTCAACATTACTACGTCCTAATCAATGATCTTTACCCTAAAATGAGTATTGTTTAAAAGTAGTTGTTAGTTCTATGTGCAGTTTTTATATTAATGATATCATGTTTTGTTTTCTTTCTAAATACATTTAAAAAAAAAAATGATATATAACATTAAACAAAGGTACTTTTGTGACTTTAATTTCATCCCTCTGACTCTTAAAATGTAAATTGTGTAATTTAGGTTAGAATTAAAGAAAATTGACAAATTTAAATACTTGAATAAGACTTTATATAATAAAAAATAAACTAAGAACAACAGAAGAAGCCACTGGGTCTTAAGAAGCTTGGTGATTTCAGACTTTACCAAGAGGTTGTACAAAGTATATTTAGTAACTTAATCAATAGTTCTTTGATTACACCCATCCTTAGAACCCGACGCCGTCGTCGGCGACGTACAACGGCACCTCTGATTAATATTTAGATCATTTGATAACGGTTTAATGTAGAAACTTCCTGATTTTTGCTGCTAAAAGCTAACGAGTTAACCATCACGGGGGTGTCTTTGGTGTCTTTGTAGCCTTTACAGAAGGTTTTCTATCCAGCCTGGAAGTTGTGCCTCTTTTCGGAGTTGTTCAGTAATAAATCCAAACGCTTATATCCAAGATTTATCCACTTGATGTCCATAATTTATCAATTTTTCGTAATTTTTGCCGCTAGCTCGATGCTAGCTGCCATTTTGAATATCCCATGATGCTTTGCGAGATTGTGTTGACGTCTTTCAACCAATGGGAAGGCAGGTCCGTCATACAAAGAGTCTATCGAGAGGAAAGATAGATCTCTGCAGCGAATCCAAGCGAGAACAAAGACTATAGAGTGAAAGATGGATCACTCCAGTTTATTACCGTTCTACAGAGAAGAAGGTTTGGAGATGTGGCATAAATGGGGCCTTTATGAAGATATGTAAATAGTTTGTCCTTTTACATGAGTTATAATGTTCATTATGTTTATTTTTGCACTGCATGACTCCAAATATATAGGAGAACTGTTTTAGAACATTGCTGTGTGTGATTTCAATAAATATGAAATTATTATTTGATTATTGGCATAAGTGAATGTCATGAGGGCAAAAGCGTCTGGACTTTTTTTGAAAAAATGTATATATTTAGTCAACTGTATAAGTTATAATGTTTATTTCTTCACAGTGTGACTCCTAATACATATGGGAACTGATGCAGACAGGAGATTGGCTGTGATATCAATATATATCTGTGATATCAATGTTCCATTTTATTTATTTATTTATTTGTCCTTAAGGTCATACAACCTTTTTTACATCCAAGTGACCTCACTGCAGCACACATATTCTAATAGCCCAGTTTTTCCTGAAAACAATGATGTTCATATATTGACTGTAGACAACAGGGTTGATGTTATACAAGCTTTTTTAGAAAATACAACCAGACGGACAATGAACTGTAAAAATGACCTCAGGTTTCTGAGCGTTAAAATAATACATTTTATCTGCCACATTAATAAGAATTTGTATTTTTCTTATTTGTTCTATTTTTCATTTGTGCTGTTGAACAAACCAAACCAAACTTTCTCCTCTATCATTTAAAAATCTGTAAAAAATATTTAACTATAGTAAACATGTCTCTTGTTTTTTTTTCTATTACTTTTCCTTCTCTCTCTTTCTTCATTCTTTATTGTTTCTACTCATTTAATTCTTCCTTTCTTCCTTTTTATAGACTATGTTTTTATGTTTTTATATTCTATATATTTTGTTGAACTTTTTTAAGGAACCCAACATGTTGAGGGTTTTCTGGGTTTCTTCTGCAAGACATTTTTTATTTACTATTTGGTGTATTTATTTTTGTAATCATAGTATTGTAAATCACAATATGACTTTTTCTACAGATTGTGCAGCCCTATTTCCTTTCCGAGCTCCTTTTTAATGTCTCTCACTGGTTTGTGTCCAGGGAACATTACACAAACGTTTAAAACACGTTTCAGAGCGAGTCACACTCTTCTGATGGAGCTTTGCTACAGTGGCTTTACTAATATGATCCACATCAACAATGTTGTAAAGAAAACTGACGTTTGCAGAAAAACGTAATGTGACACAAATAATGTGCTGGGATGTAGAGCATGTTAACGATGGGGAACCAAACCCACCAGACTCCATGTAAATAATCAGGACTTTTAGCGTGTATAGAGCCAGACTCCATGTAAATAATCAGGACTTTTAGCGTGTATAGAGCCAGCATGTTTCCACATGTAAATGGGTGAATTAAGAGTTTATTTCAACCAAACCAGAGTGGTGATTGTTGGAACAGTGGAAAAATGAACAAAGATGGCTTTTGATAGTTTTATTTAGTTTCTGTGCACATTGAATGAAGTGTGTTTTCTGATGATAAAACCACTGATTATCTACATGGAGTCTGGTGTGTTTGGTGATGGTGATTTCGGGGCTGTTTCATGTTAAACTAAAAGGATCTTACTCTTTAACTAAAAGGTCTATCTCTGTAGGGATCCTTTCATAATGTTGTCAGACACTTAGAATAATAATCTGAGTCTGTCAGCAGCAACAACAGAACTTTTAGTGGACGTTAACTGATTAATATACTGGACCAGTTTCAGAGATTGTTGTTCCTATCAGTTTGTTCCTGTAAGGGCTCTTTTCTTTTGCCGCCTTCTTCTTAATTTTCTCGTAATTTCTCTGTTTAAACCATGGATGTATTAAGAGAACAAAACGCCGTGATGATAATTCCTTGAGCCGTCTTTGACTGCTCCGTGTCTGTATCGCTCTGACACTGTTGCCCCTGGCAACCGATAGCGTAGGATCTCAAAATGGTGGACGGGCTCAGACACCTCCCAAATCGTGACGTATGTCCTCATTCTCAATAACAGGCTGGAGTTCCCCCTCTCTCTCAGGTTTGATTAACCTCTCTTTCTGTTTCCCTCATCTCAGGGTTAACTAACTCAGAGTTTTCACTAAACCTGCTTTCTGAAACGGACCCCTGGAGACAAACTGTTCAGACTGACAAACTGAAAACACACAAAGACTTGTTGTGATTTGTACTCAGACAAACACAGAAAACAAGTGAACTGATAGAAATTTAAAACTTCTGTTATGGATTTAATTTTGATAGATTTACACTGTACAAGAATAAAATAGATGAACTGACCTCAGAGTCTCCAGTCTACAGTTTGGACTCTCCAATCCAGCACACAGCTGCTTCACTGCTGAATCCTTCAGGTTGTTGCCCCCCAGGTCCAGCTCTCTCAGATGGGAGGGGTTGGACTTCAGAGCTGAGGCCAGAGAAGAACAGCTGATCTCTGACAAACCGCAGCTCCACAATCTGAATGAAGAACAGATGTGTTGATGTTTTAAATGTGTAGCTCAACATTGCTACGTCCTAATCAATGATCTTTACCCTAAAATTAGTTTTTAAAAGTAGTTGTTAGTTCTATGTGCAGTTTTAATATTAATGCTATCATGTTTTGCTTTCTTTCTAAATACATTTAAAAAAAAATGTTATATAACATGAAACAAAGGTAGGGGAGAGCTGGGACAGTTGAAACACTTTTTAATTAAACGTAATTTCCAAAGCGATCGTATCACACTGAAAGCTAATATTTTGTCACTAGCAACCTACACCTGTCATCTGTCAAATACAGTTGCATTTTCAGCTTTGAACAAAACCGTTCATGAATTATTACAGCAGAAGTGGGACGTGCGTCATGTTTCATTCGTCCCTCCTGGTCAGGACGAGTGAAACAGTTTAAGCCATTTAAACTTCACACAACTTCAATATTTTACTACATATCATGAATGGTACTCCCAAAAGGTGTTATTTTAGATAGATTGTTGCTGGGCTATACGTCTTCGTGAATATCTGTTAACAACTCATTGCTGTCACCTTGAAGTGTGTATGAAGCGGTTTTTGAAATATCATGCACTGTGGATGATTCTGCCATTTTTATAGCTAGAACAGTACGTTTTCCCATTTATATCATGTTTCTATTGTGGAAAATGTCACTTCACTAGGTTTTTACGTGGGTTAGGGCACTGCACATCCAAATAAGTTCCCTTAACGACCCCCAGCCCGTCAGTCTCCGTAGGATAACATGGGAAAACTCGACCCCCTACCTGGAGGGGCCCAAATATATTTTCATCTTTCTAAAACTGCCTTTCCATGTCTCACCTCCATAAATTATTGTATAAGCAGATATTTGTGCATTTACTTAAAATACATGGAGTTACAGCCAGGTCGGGGACATAGATATATGTCATTATAACCTGTTTTACTTTCCATGTAAACAAGCATGCAATATGAAAGTCTGGGATTGTGGAGAACACTAAATAGTCTACAGAATAAACACGTAGTCGAACCTTTAAATGAAAAACACTCATTAATAATCGAAAAAATGTAACTGCTAATGAAGTTTACTTTCAACCATCAAAACTTGTTTATGTCCTGCTGTAACTCTGATAAAGGAAATAACAGGAAGATATTTGGCTGATAGAAGGAGGTTAACATGCTCTATGTGTTGACCTGAGGAAGTCTGTCTATCATCATTGCACTCGGAGAAAACTGGAATGTTTCATCCGTCCCGCGTTTCAATCGTCCCGGCTCTCCCCTACTTTTGTGACTTTAATTGCATATATTTGACTCTTAAAATGTAAACTGTGTAATTTAGGTTAGAATTAAAGAACATTGACAAATTTAAATACATGAACAAGACTTTATATAATAAAAATAAACTAAGTAAAGACAGAAACATGGACAGCACTTCTGCTACTCTCATTTCAAACCACAGACTGAGGCTATCCTCATCACCACTGTCATCTTCATCACCACACAGCTGACTGACTGAGAGCTCTGCTTCATCCTCAGTCATCTTTAGAACTGATCAGATGTGCACTGAGCAAAGAGAGATGCAGGTTCTCTTCATCTGAAATGTAATCTATTACCTCCCCGTACAAACATGTCTGCAGTGCATCATTTATGATCCTGTTTACTGTCAGAACACAAAGTGACATCATTTCCTGACAGGAAGCATCAGACACATGTTGAGGTATCACCTGTTGTTGGTGACAGATCAGACTAAAGAGACTTCAGACATCTGCATTTGGAGACATGGTCCACTCTCTGTTCTCCTTTAACGTGTGTGTGTGTGTGTGTGTGTGTGTGTGTGTGTGTGTGTGTGTGTGTGTGTGTGTGTGTGTGTGTGTGTGTGTGTGTGTGTGTGCATGTGTGTGTCTCTGTGTGTGTGTGTGTGTGTGTGTGTGTGTGTGTGTGTCTGTCTGTCTGTCTGTCTGTCTATCTATCTGTCTGTCTGTCTGTGTGTGTGTGTGTGTGTGTGTGTGTGTGTGTGTCTATATGTGTATTTGTTTGTGTGTGTGTGTGTGTTTTCGTATACCATTATTAGCGTGTTTATCAACGCCGTTTGGCCTCCATTGACTTACATTACCTTGTGATTGTGTGTGAATTGACGCCGTAGCGAGTAGTATGAAAGGGTGAAACTCCACGTAGGGAGGTTGGTCGGGGGGGAGGATGGGTCAAACACAGGACTTTCACCAGGAGACCGGGGATCGGGTCCTGGGTGTCACGTTTCCTAAACTCAACCGCTGCTTTCTTCTCACTATAACACGGCAAGTGGCGTGTATGTTTACGCCCGCTGTATACAGAGTAGACATACACGCTGATAGCTCAAAATGCGTCCAGATAACACGCCACCTGGCTTAAGGAAGTCGGCGTGTATGTTTACGTGAAGTCATGATGTCATGTTGGTGTGAGAGAGAAAGAGAGACATCATCTTGAAAATGCAATTAACTTTTTTTTAATGCTGCACGATTAATCTAATCACAGTCATGTCACTCTGTGAGAATAACTAACCTCATAAACTGTGATTTAAGTAGTAACATCTGTGCTAAGCTAAGCTAGGCTAGGCTAGCGGTGGAGCCGTCAGACAGAGCTACAACACGCACGGAGATGAGAAGGGTATGTATGGACTTGTCTAACTCTGGGGGTTACTGTGAATAAGCTAAAGTCCCAATAAGTCGGCGTGTTCCTTTAACTACCTCAGAGTTTTCACTAAACCTGCTTTCTGAAACGGACCTCTAGTCCCAACTTTGGTCTGGTCACAAGCTGTAAAAAACAACACTTGGGCTGCGTCTCATTTCTCCCCTTAGTTTTGTGCGTTCACGTGAGAGTAAGGACTATCCCAATTCTCGTTTTGATCGAGGGGTAGGGCTAAGGGGAAGGGGTAGATACCCCTCAGTTTTAAGCAAAGACGTGAGCTCACTTGAAAGCAAGGGGTACCCAGAATACACTGCGCCGCCGGCAACAATGGCGACCAGATCGACCACAGAGACCCATAAATGTAAGTATTTTTAGCTTAAAGAATTGATTTAAAAATTAGGAAAGTCTTGTTTTGTGCTCTAACAGTCCTGTACATATATATTTGCAACCATGTTTGTAATTGAAACATTTTTAAAAGTTCAGTGTTTCCACACAGAGAGGTTTACGCTATTTAAAACACGCAGCATTCGTTCAGCTGCATTTCCTTTCCCTGCTCCGTCACACACACACACACACACACACACACACACACACACACACACACACACACACACACAGCCCCTCGATCATCCCCCCGTGCACACAGCGTCTGTCTCCATGGAAACACTGTCTCTAAGTTCACAAAAGGTTGGTATCTTGTGAACACCTTTACACAAACTAAGGGGAAGGGGTAAGACAGAGAAATAAGATTCCGCCTTGCTCCACTGCAAATACTTTATAATCAAACATTCAAGGCATTGGACAAACAGCCATCAAGTTATCATCATTGTAACATAATCCAAAGACATAATCTCATGACCTTTGACAGTTTAGTGTTTCTTGCTGATGTTAGTCTAGTCTATAAAGTAATCAATGATCTGGCCGCTCCACCATTAAATGAGTTTGTGTCACTGTGTTCAGGCACTGGGAGGAGAACTAGGACGACCAACAGAGGTGACTGTACAGTACAGAACAGATCTACTGAGTCAGGAAGATCAGTCTTCTCTGTTAGAGACACAAAGTATTATAACTCAGTACCAAGAGAGATCAGAGAATGGAACAACTTTGCTGGTTTTAAATTAAAGTTGAAATCATGGCTGAAATCAACCCAATCATGCTCCCATCAATCATCAACCCAAACAGCCAATCTTGATGTAGTGAAGTCCTGTTGTAGTGGTGTCTAAATGTTGGGATGTTATTGTTGGTTCTATTGTTGTGGTGTTTTAATGTTGTGAAATTGTATTGTTGCTGTTGTCTTCATGTTGTGGTTCTTGTTGTCAAAGTAGTGTTGTTGTGTTGTGGTTTTTGTTGTTTGTTGTTGTAGTGGGTGAGTTTTAATACTGTGAAATCTGATTGTTGTCTTTTACTACAGTGTTAGATTTCCCTTTTGACAGAGATGTTATTCTCTGTTTCCTGCCCAGGGACTACAGATGGAAATTAGTTTATAGCTAATTCTGGTACTGATAAGGAGCTGTGCATTGTCCCTGTCAAATAAATACATAAATACATAAACTGTTACTGATGTTCAAGAGCTGTTTTACAGAAACACAAATATCACCAAAACTAGTTGGGGGAAAATATATAAATCCTTTTTTTTGGGTGGGATTAAGAACAGTCTCATGCATGATTTATAATCTAAATGTGTGTGAAGTGTGTATCTTTACTCTAATACTGATGGCTTCAGCTTTACATTGATTTATTGTGTTGATAATCACATCTGGACTTACCGAGCCTTTCTGCAGTTCCTCACAGCTGGAACCAGTCTCAGTTTTCCCTCATCTGATGTGTTGTACTGACTCAGGTCCAACTCATCCAGAACCTCCTCTGACATCTGCAGCATGTAGGCCAGAGCTGAGCAGTGGATCACAGAGAGTTTCTTCTCTGATCTCTTTTTTGACTTCAGGAACTCTTGGATCTCCTGATGGACTGAGTGGTCGTTCATCTCCGTCAGACAGTGGAAGATGTTGATGCTTCTGTCAGGAGAGATCCCATCACTGTTGATCTCCTTCAGGTTGTTGATGGCTCTCTGGATGATTTCTGGACTGTTGTCTGTCTGACCCAGCAGGCCTCCTAAGAGTCTCTGGTTGGACTCCAGAGAGAGGCCATGAAGGAAGCGGACAAACAGGTCCAGGTGGCCATTTTTACTCTCAAGGGATTTCTCCATGGCTCTCTTCAGGAAGACATCCAGAGATGGGTAATTGTCTTTCATTCCAAAAAGCTTAGAAATCTTCTCGAGAAAAGACTCTGTGTTTGAGTCCCTGTGCTTGAAGTCTTTCCCCAGGAAGTCCTCCAGTACCTGTATGTTCCTGTTGGTGTAACAGTGGAACAGGTAGACTGCAGCCAGAAACTCCTGAACACTCAGATGAACGAAGCAGTAGACTGTTTTCTGGAAGATCACACTCTCTCTTTTGAAGATCTCTGAACAAACTCCTGAGTACAGCGAGGCCTCTGTGACATCCAGACCACAGCGCTCCAGGTCTTCTTGGTAGAACATGATGTTTCCTTTCTCCAGCTGTTCAAACGCCAGCCTCCCCAGCTTCAGAAGAACTTCCCTGTCAGCCTCCGTCAGCTCCTGTGGACTCGTCTCATGTCCCTCAGCATACTTGAGCTTCTTCCTCTTTGTCTGAACCAGCAGGAAGTGTGAGTACATGTCAGTCAGGGTCTTGGGCAGCTCTCCTCTCTGGTCTGTAGTCAACATGTGGTCCAGAACTGTAGCAGTGATCCAGCAGAAGACTGGGATCAGACACATGATGTGGAGGCTCCTGGATGTCTTGATGTGGGAGATGATTCTGCTGGACAGCTCTTCATCACTGACTCTCTTCCTGAAGTACTCCTCCTTCTGGTCGTCAGTGAAGCCTCGTACTTCTGTTACCCTGTCAACACACGCAGGAGGGATCTGATTGGCTGCTGCAGGTCGGGAAGTTATCCAGACGAGAGCCGAGGGAAGCAGCTTCCCCTCGATGAGGTTTGTCAACAGCACGTTGACTGATGACTTCTGACTGACATCAGAAACAACCTTCCTCTTGTTGAAATCCAGTGAAAGTCTGCTTTCATCCAGGCCGTCAAAGATGAAGAGAACTTTAGAGCCAGCGAGCTGCTCTGCTGTGACCTCCTGTAATGTTGGATGGAAAACACGGAGCAGCTCCAGAAGACTGTACTGCTCATCTTTGATCAAGTTCAGCTCCCTGAAGGAAAGAGGAATCACCAGATCCACATCTTGGTTTTCCAAACCCTCGGCCCAGTCCAGACAGAACTTCTGCACTGAGAAGGTTTTTCCAACGCCAGCGACGCCGATCATCATAACGACTCTGATGTGTTTCTGTTGGTCAGGTAAGGCTTTAAAGATGTCGCTGCACTTGATTGGAGAGTCATGGAGGGTCTTCATCTTGGAAGCTGTCTCGAGCTGCCTCACCTCATGTTGGGTATTAACTTCTTCACTCAGTTCATCTGTGATGTAGACCTCAGTGAAGATCCTGTTGAGGGGGGTTTCACTTACTGTTTTTTTGTCTCCTTCAGTCACACGTTCATATGTCCCCTTCACTCTGATCTTATGTTTATGTTTATGCTGACCACTGATCTCTAGAAAAAAGGACAAAGGTGAAAGACCAAAATAAGAAGAAAAGTTTACAATCTGGTGATAGTTTTTATTATCAATATGAAAACCAAATAGTAAAGGTTATAAAGTAATCTTAGAGTAAAAAAAGACATCATGATTTTTACATTTAGTTTATTTAATTGTGTTTTTCTGTTGAAAGAGCAGCCTCAGGATTGCTCCTTTGTCTCTCAGCCTCTGACTGTGTGTCAGTGAACATGTTTGATTGACAGCAGAGGAAGCAGAGCATCAGCAGCTGGTGTTTTTATTGAATATCACCAAGAACAAAGAACTGTGAATCTGGCTGACAAATACACTTCATTTACTGCTTCACAAGAAAAGACTCCTGCTGGTTTGTTGGTGGAAACCTTTAAGGCTACATTCAGATTGCTACGTTTTGGTTTAAAAAGGAATATCTTCTGCTACGTTTCCCCCTCTCATTCCCCCTGCTCTGGTGTTCCCCCCTCTCATTCCCCCTGCTCTGGTGTTTCCCCCTCTCATTCCCCCTGCTCTGGTGTTTCCCCCTCTCATTCCCCCTGCTCTGGTGTTCCCCCCTCTCATTCCCCCTGCTCTGGTGTTTCCCCCTCTCATTCCCCCTGCTCTGGTGTTTCCCCCTCTCATTCCCCCTGCTCTGGTGTTTCCCCCTCTCATTCCCCCTGCTCTGGTGTTCCCCCCTCTCATTCCCCCTGCTCTGGTGTTCCCCCCTCTCATTCCCCCTGCTCTGGTGTTCCCCCCTCTCATTCCCCCTGCTCTGGTGTTTCCCCCTCTCATTCCCCCTGCTCTGGTGTTTCTGAGCCCCTAAACCGGAGACCTTTGGAAACTCTTCTGACCCGTTTTGGTTCTGAATCTGCGGGGTTGTGTTGCCGTGTCAACGGCTGCAGACGGAGACCTTTGACAACACCGACACTGACGCCAACGTTTCTCCTCCTGATTGAGTCTTATTGGTCACGACGTCTTGTTCTCTGAGACTTAAAGCTACTAACGTTACCGTGGTAACTACCAGCAGTGGGCGGAGTCTCCACGCTGCCTCCTGTTTATGTCCAGTATACCAGAATGATGATGAGATATGAGGTTTGGGCGTGTTAGTTTAAACTGAGATTAGTTCTTCTACTGGAGATTAAAACACTCAGAGATCACTTTGGGCTCCAAACTTCAAACTTGAAAACTACAACGTAGCGGTGGAGATGGAGCCTGAGAGAAGCAGCAACAGGATGAGTTTGTTTACATCAGCAGTAAGTTAACAAAGCATGACTAAAACATTCAGTAAACAGTCAAATAAAGCTGATATCTGAAAGTACAGACAGGAACACAGGAGAAGTGATACAGAGCAGATATCTTCACTGGAGCAGAAAACACATTCAGTTAAATGTCAGGTAGAATTAAAATGTAATGATATTCATAATGATGCTAAATGTTGGTGCTGTATGACACAACAGTCGTGTTTGAGACATGAAGACATCAGCAGACAGATGGACAGACTTACTTTTTTCAGAGCTGCTCTGACTGGCTGTCTGCAGTCCAGCTCTGGTTCTGGTTCTGGTTCTGGTTCTGGACAGCTCCTCCTCAGAAACTTCACTCCTCTTCTCTCTGTGAATTTAGTAATTCATAATTTATACTTTTTATTGATCCCCAGTGGGGAAATTATAATTTACACTCTGTTAAAACACACCGGCTAGAAATACACATGCACAAATGGAGTGATGTCAGAGTGCTGGACAGGCACCCTGAGTGGTTGGGGGGGGTTCGGTGCCTTGCTCAAGAGCCCCTTGGCAATGCCCAGGAGGTGAACTGGCATCTCTCCAGCTACCAGTCCACACTCTGTCCTTTTGGTCCGTACGGGGACTTCACCTCCGGTTCCCAACCCAACTCCCTCCAGACTGAGCTACTGCCACCCCAAAACAAAGACAAACAAAGAAATCTCTTCATAACTGAAATGATTTGTTGATTGTTGTTGAAAGATATCAACATTTGACCAAAACTGTCTCAAAGCTCAGATGTTCTCAGAGAACAGTAAACGTGTTGTTACTGTTCTGTTTGATTTCAGTCTGTAATGAAAATGTTCCTTTTATTTAAACTCTCCTGCTTTCATAAACACTAATAACTGCTTTTCCTCTCTGATTGTCTTATTAAACATTTAGTGATCAGTTTCCCTTAATTACCTAAACTGTCCCGCCACAGTTTCAATCAATCAATCAATCAATCAATCAATCAATCAATCAATCAATCAATCAATCAATGACCTTAATTTCAACTTGTGAGACAATAATCTGTGCTTAGTTGTTGAATCTGTCTTCATTTCAGATTGACAACGGTCAGTTTAAAAGATTTTCCGTGAATCATTTTTTTGACATAACTGCGAAAATGTGTGAAACCTAAATTTTCTAACTCCTCCAGGAGTTTTCACCTGATCGGCCTGAAACTTGGTTCATAGCATCCTCACATGGCCCTGACAAAAATTAGTCAAAAGAATCTTGCTCAGTTAAAAATTGCGTGAACATACGAAAAAAATGTTGTAGCTAGCGTCCAAACACCAACTTTAGCAAACTCAGTACCAAATGAAGTTAGATCGGCCATCAGGGGGAGCTATAATCACCGTAGACGTGTTTTGGACTATAACTCAATGCATTTAAATGGGAACTGCTGGCAGTTCTAGTTGCATATTATTGTAACTCTTGGGAAAATGTATATTATAAAACTAAGGATTTTTATTGTTATTGTAAAACATTTTTATCTTCAAGAGAAACTGTAAGGAACATTGAATGGGAGAGTCTGCTATCTAAAACTTGGGATGCAGAGGTATGAAACCAACCATGAAAGTTAATGTTATTCTGATTGTATTTTGCTGTTGATTTATGCATTTTATTTTCATTTTATTTATTATTAGCAGAGGAAATTCAAAATGAGTTGGTATCAGTTCTCTTACTTTGTGTCTGAGGGTCCAGGTTCAGCACTGAAGTTCAGAGGATCATCTTTGGACCAGTCACTCTTCATAGACTGACAGCCAGATACTACAGACTCTGCTCCGTCCTCCTCTTCCTCCAAATCACTCATCTTCTGATCTGAAGTCAGTCTGAGAGGTAAAACAGGAACACTGACTGGGAGCTCACAACACAAGAATCAAGACCAACAAGTTTGTTTAAGACACACACACACACACACACACACACACACAAATACACACCTCAGTAAATCTGAATTGCGAGTGTAAAACACAGTTTATTACATTAAAACCATCCAGAACTCCGTCAGTTATCTTTAAATCTGTGTTTTCTGGGTCTCAGCAGGTTTAATGTGTATTATTATATATTAATTATTCAGCCAATCAGCACTTTGTGTCCAGATGAATCAAACTGTTGAGTTCATTCTAACATTTCTTTCCTCTACAGTCCACAGGGAGAAAACAGACTCAGAGACTTTGACAGTAAAATAATAAATGTTGAATTATAGTTTTTTTCCAACTGCTTCCACACAAAATCTTTTCATGTCACACTATTTTTGAAACCTCTCACTCAAAGTGCAAAACTACACAGCAAATCTCCAAAACCAGAAGCTATTTCTCAGCCTTTCACTCAGTTTTCAATCGCATAAAACACTTTTTTACCACTCACCCTGCCTCAGCCTTCAGTTTCCTCCTCCTGCTCTGTTCTCTTCACACTAAATGGAGTCTCAGCTGACTCTACTCTTCCTGTTCTCATGGACCTGATCTGCTCCTCCCCCTCTTCATTTACAAGAAATCACATGAGTTATTCTAAGAGGGTGTGTGTGTGCGTGTGCGTGTGCGTGTGCGTGTGTGTGTGTGTGTGTGTGTGTGTGTGTGTGTGTGTGTGTGTGTGTTGGAGCTCCACCTGCTGTCCAAATCAACAAACTACCAGCTGAAGGCTGACTTCACCATCTGGCCTTTCCTCTAAATTTCTGCCACTGGAAGTTACACTGACGAGGAATCTACCTCGGTGGTTGGTGCATACATACTGTACACAAACACATATATTAAACATTATTATGAAATAAACAATAAATACAGAAACAAATATAAACTAAATAGTAGTTTAACATGAGAGAAAAGAGGCTGAATGGTTGAGTGCAGGATGGGTAAAACATAATATAGTCTATTAGGCCGGGAGCCAGGTCCACTCCTCAGGATGGTTTTTGCTACCTTGCTCCCAACTCGGCCCCGTTTGGTCTCAGGGGCCAAAAAACACCCTTTTTGGGAAAAGCTTTTGGCGGAATTATGTAATTGTGAATATTAAGGTACTGCAGCTACATAAATGGTCATATAACCCTAATATTCTGCATG
The DNA here is from genome assembly GCF_008315115.2 of Sander lucioperca. Lineage (NCBI taxonomy): Eukaryota > Metazoa > Chordata > Actinopteri > Perciformes > Percidae > Sander > Sander lucioperca. The sequence goes on along the minus strand of NC_050195.1, from coordinate 11,584,872 downwards.
GTGCATCCTGACACATAGGGGAAACTAGCAGAAACAGATTCTGGGGATTGCTGCCTTTTTGCTGTCAAATATCACCCTCAACATACCCCAAAAGCATGTCTGTCCGCCTGACAAATTGTCATCAAAAGTGATAATTTTCAAGCATTTTATTATACATACCACTTCCTCAAATGTACATGAAAAACTTCCCAATTTTATAAGCTTCAATTTTAAGTCCAAGATGACCTTTCTATCTAGAGGATTACAGCTGGTATCACCAAAGTTCTCCACTGTACCTCAAATCGGACAAAACAGAACTTTCAAGCATTACCATATGGGATTAAGCATATTTTTTGATATACTATATTACCATATTGCTATACTATATGAAGTGAATTACCTTACAAGTGAATAATATTAATCCCCCAGGTGGACTGGGGTCAGGGTGTAAGATAAAACAATGGTAACCAGGTTACACACATAAACTCACTAACCAACCAATACACCAACAAAAAGGGGGTTCTTTGGCCGCTGAGACCAAACGGGGCCGAGTTGGGGGTGGTCGTTATCAACTTATGATGGCCCAAGGTATAAGATAATAGGAAATAATAGTGAAAAAAAGGTAGCAAAAAACATCCTGAGGAGTGGACCTGGCTCCCGGCCTATATGTGCAGCGGGCAGATGAATAGTGATGATGTGAACATGATTAGGAGTTTATCTTAAAATATATATTCTTAGCTCTGTGACTCCAATGTTCAGAACATGAGAGGCAACAACTGAGGCTGAACTTGGAGAAAAAGTCCTGATTCATTCAGTTCTGAATGCTTGATGCTAAATTGCTGGGAAGATGTCGGCCTTTTTCAGAGCGTTGAAACGATTATCAAAATGATCATTTCTACACAAATTGAATTTTGAAATTTGGCAAATCAGATTGTCAGGCGCTTCCCTTCAGCCAATGGGAGAGCAGAGGAGGACCGAGTGGGCGGGAGCAGCGGTTGTAAACAGCTAGGCTGTGGCTAAGCTAATTAGCTAGTTAACTCTTCGCTACCTCACTCTCTCCGTCCTTCCTGCCGCACTTTGGACCTCCTTCTCTGGGTTTAAATGGCCGGCTTCGCCCTGAAGTTGTCCGCTCCCTGGCGCTTCGTCAAATTAAGAAGGTGAGGATCACAATGTCGTCTAATTTTAATGTCGTTACCGCGGTTATTGGTTCACTTTAACGTTACGGAAGAGGGGTGAAGCTAAGGTTAAAACGCCGGTGACATCTGTAGTTTGGCTACCTGTTAGCCTGGCTGAGTTAGCAGCCTCAGTCAGTATTAAACTAACCGTTTGCTTGTTACCCGGTTTGACCGCTGCCCTGCGGCTAAGCTAACAAGCTAACATCAGTCAGTCGGGCTAAAAGGTGACAGCTGTCAGCTGTAGTTACACTAAGTAACGAAGGGTTCACTCTCTTACACTTACTGTGACCTTTGCTCCAGATTATTTTTATGTAATACTGTTGGGACCAAGGGTAAAGACTAAGATCCTTTTTAAACATGTAACAGCCCCGAAATCACCATCACCAAACCCACCAGACTCCATGTAAATAATCAGGACTTTTAGCGTGTATAGAGCCAGCATATTTCCACCAGACTCCATGTAAATAATCAGGACTTTTAGTGTGTATAGAGCCAGCATATTTCCACATGTAAATGGGTGAATTAAGGGTTTATTTCAACCAAACCAGAGTGGTGATTGTTGGAACAGTGGAAAGATGAACCAAGACGGCTTTGGATAGTTGGATTTAGTTTCTGTCCACTTTGAATGAAGTGTGTTATACGATGATAAAAGTAGTGATTATTTACATGGAGTCTGGTGGGACCTTTGCTCCAGATTCTTTTCACGTAACACTGTGGGCACCAAGGGTGCAGGTTTTGTTTAACCCTTGTGTTGTCTTCCCAGGTCAAAGTTGACCCGGTCTGTTTTGCCTGTTTTGTAAAGTTTACATTTTCCAATTCTGTGTTACATCTTCGAAGCCTTTTCAGCATCAAACTACGGTTATTCTCTTGCATTGTTCTAAACTTTCTGCATATTCAAAACATCATGAAAAATCTCCAAAGTTTAAATCTACATAAACGACATGACAGTCAAAATCTATCCATATTCCCCCCGCTGCTGTTGTGTCTTTAACCCCCAGATGTAGCACAGTTCTTTGTTTTACGTACATGTTCTGAGCCCCCTGAACCTCTCTTGGGGTAGTGGGTTGTTGTATATTTTTTTGAGGGGAGACAAATATATCCTTTGCTAAATAAATCCGAAATCTACACCGGTGCAGGTTTTTCCTGCGTTAAGGGCGTCTTTACACCTGTAGTTTGTTTGCTTTGGTCTGAATCAGTTGATGAGTTACATAAACCGAAATGCGTCCTTACAAATCACGCAAGAACATTCCCTCCTCTTATTGGTCAGGACGGCGATAAGACGCAAACGCAGCCGGGGCGACGGTGCGTGGTCGGGATGGGCGATACCACACTTTTAGGATTCAATACGATAGCGATACTTTTTCTTGCATTTTCATCGATACCGATACCGTTAATTTCTTATTGGCAATTTTTGTCAGTAAAAATATTATTACATTTAAGACAAATACAGACCATTTATACTAATTTATCATGGTCAATACATAATAAAATTTAAATAAAAATAAATAACATAAATATGAATGAAATAAATTAAATATGAACAAAAATATACACATTTTCAGGCCCTTGGCTGTGTCGCTGTCGGCTCTGTCTCATTCGCTCGTCTCCTGTCACGTGACATGGGCCAGCTCAATACGCCGCCAGGTACAGGGGTGTCCCGGCACATAGTCATTTAAGTAAGTAATCTAAAACAGCTGAATGTGATGCATACACCCCCAATTATTATTTTTTAGTTTATATCGATATTTTTTTAAGGAAATCGATGCTAAATGATCGATCGATCGATCTATCGATACCACAGGATCGATACGCCCATCCCTAGTGTGTGGAGGATTTGTAACAATGGGGACGGGGTAGACCGCGTTGCAATGATTGGCTACAGGAGAGAAGGAGTCCGCTCCCACCGCAGTCGGTCTGAAAGACCGGGCGCTTCGCTTCGCTGCGAGCATGCACGCTGACCGCAGAACGCAACAAGCGTGCAACAGCTTTAAGGCGGTCCTGTAAGCGTGCAGTCGGTAAATGTTGTCTTGTGTCAGCAGCTTGGTCCGGTTCTCCACTGGTCCCAGTCTGAAGCTCCACACCACAGCCTCTCCTATGATGGGTGAGTATCTGCTGCTCCACCTGCATCCCAAAATAGGGCTGAACAATATGGACAAAATTTCATATCTCGATATTCATGCCAGATATCTTGATATCGATACGATACGATATGACTACGGGTTCGGTGAAAATCAAGCATTTTTCAGAAAAATAAACACATCATAATACAAAAGAGTGCAGTTTTATTGATTAGAACTCACTGCCAGTCATCAACATCACTGTAACATAGTCACCAATCAATAAATAAAAAAATAAAAATGTTTACTGCAGCTCTGCTTTAACAAAATAAATAAAATGCAGCAGCTGGTGGAAGGTGAAACATTGAAAGTGCATTGAAGTGCAACATCTTATATTCTTCATAAGACAACATAACAGTATGCAGAAAATGCATAACATAACTTTGTCATACACTCTTCATGCAGCACATGATGGAGTTGTTTCAGGTGGTGAATGGTTGTTGTGCTACCTCGCTTCGTCGCAATTTTCGCCAAGCACGACCTGCACAACACCTCGCTCTGGTTGACATCATCCTTTCTAAATCCAAAATACCTCCAAATAATGGAGGATGATTTATGTTTTGGCACAAAATTAGTTTCTGCATTATCTTCCGCACTCATGTTACTTTTCTTTCGTTTCGATTTCCCCGCTGTGAATGTCCTGTGTGTGTGCGTCAGTCTCCGTCTCCCTCACTCCTGCCCTTCTATGTTTGTCATTGGCTGGCTTCAGCTGTCGATCCACATGAATTAAGCTTTGTGGTTGGCTGGCCGTAATGGTGCGTTCAAGGGCAATCGTAAAAGTGATTATGGTGACTGCCAGAGCTGTACATGCAGGGCGTGCGCGGAGGAAAATCTATCGTTTATATCGTTACTTTTTCGATATTAATATCTTGAATGTTCATATGTAGATATAGATACGATAACGGTATATCGTTCAGCCCTAATCCCAAACATCATCACCTTCAGCTCCTCGCCATCTACTTCTTCAACTAACGTCTTCAGGGTTCCCACTAAAGGCCTGTACGATATGGGGAAAATATGCGATGTGCGATAACATTGTTAAATATTGCAAGGACAATATCAACAACAAATATTGTAGTGGGCATATTAGCGATATGTAGGCTACATTTCTGATGTCAGTCTGGTTGTCTTTAAATTCAGAACCCAAATATAATTGAATATTTTAAATATAAATAGGCTAAATGATGGTTTCTAGCGCAGCAACAGTAATGTTTACAATAGGGCTGCACGATATGAGGAAAATATGTGATAAGGTTGTTGAATGTCGCAATGATATTATTTGCGATGAATAAACAGATTTTAAATTGTCAGTTTTGCTGCTTTCAGTATTCTGATAAAATACAACAAACTGCTTGTTGAATTTAAAAGAAACGAAAGGAAATCATTTCAAACATTCTTTTATTCAACAAATTGAAGATTTAATTGAACATAAAAGGCAGCACTAAAAAATGAATTCCTTCTTAAAGTACAGTTTTCTGATATTTTCTTCCAACTAACCCTAAACCATCACTGAGTGTCTTGTGCAATGTGTCGCAGCCTTACTCGATGTGTATATTGCGCCAGTTGATATTGCGATGACAATTAAAAAAAACGATATATCGTTCAGCCCTAGTTCCCATGAAATCTTAAAGTGCCCATATTATGAAAAAAACACTTTTTCTGGGATTTGGGGAGTTATTTTGTGTCTCTGGTGCTTCCACACACATACAAACTTTGATAAATCCATCCATGCTGTTTAGAGTGAGATACGGTTTCTGAATGTGTCCTGCCTTCAGTCTCTGGGTCAGCTGTTCAAAATTGGCACGGCTTGTGACGTCACAAGCCGAAACGAGCTGGCTAACCGCAACCATTAGCTTGTAGCGTTAGCGTTAACATGCTAATTCTAACGCTAGCATGCTAACGCTAGCATGCTACCTCGTTCTCAATAGCAAAGCACTGCTACAACACACACAAGTTCACCATAATCTACAAAAGAACTACTTCCATGTGCGCCCTCATTTAGAAGTCTCCCAGCTAATCCTGCCTTGTAACTGACTGAAGTTGTGGAAACAGCCTTTCTTTTACTGTCTATGGAGCTAGCTAGCTGACATGATCTACATCTGAGCTACTGGGCATGTGCGAGTGCAATCAAAGATAGTACAGAAGAAGAAAAGAGGTCTCACTCTGTAGCTAAAACAGAGACCAGCTGAAAAGAGGATCTGCAGCAGTGAGAGAGAGCGCTGCAGTACAACAACAATATGGTGTTTTTAGAAAATTAAACCATGTAAACCTATTCTGGTACAACCTTAAAATACAATTATGAACCTGAAAATGAGCAGAATATGGCTGCTTTAAAAGTATTAAATAAGTCTTGAAATGAATATCCTAAAACTAAGGCCTAACAAGTATGGCATTTTGTTTACAAAGGTCTTACGTTTCAGGGGTCAACAATAAGTGTTGCCCGACGGCCCGGGGCAAGTAAATATAACAACCTGCTGGCCCATTCAGGCGTCATCGTATCATAATCATTTGATTATGAATGTGCCGTTGGCCAATCAAGAGTTGAGTTGCCGCTTATCATTTACACCTTTACGTTCTGGAATCTTTATGAATTTATTTCAAACGTATATGTATATACGTATATGTCATTTTCTGCCGCTAGGGGTCTCTCAATCAGAACAGTAACGTTCCAGTCAGTTTCTCCCGGTTAGGATTCCTTCAGTGTCCAAAATGATCTGCAGATGTTTTCTCCTCTCCAAAACAAACTGGAAAAAACACGGTTGTACTATTACTGCTCTAGTGTCACTAATGGGATTCCTGCTACAAGCAACTTCTAGTGGCCATTAGCTCAAGTCAACAAGATATTTGTTCAGAGACTGGAACCTCTCCGTCTCTCCCTCTCTGCATAACATTTGACTTTTTGTTACGTTTTTGTAGGGCTGCCACCTCTTAGTCGATTAGTCGACTAATCGGTCGTTTTGGTCTTAGTCGACTAAGATTTCTTTAGTTGATGAGTCATTTTTTATGCTTATTCATGTTTAATTACTCATTTCCAAGAAACTTATGAGCACATTTCTGGTAAACACAAGATTTAAAGTGGTGCTTTTGCAGGATTAATTGTGGAGAAAGTCAGTTTTACAGATGGTTAATTAACTACATTTATATTGTGCTTTTCTAGTCTTAACCACCTCTCAAAGAGCACAGCTCTGTCGATTACATCAACTAATCCATTAATCCACAAAATCATATAAGTGTTAGTCGACTAAGAATTTCTTTAGTCGAGGACAGCCCTACGTTTTTGTTTACATTTTTGACGTTTTCTTAAACTTCTTTTTTTCAACATTTTTCCTCAAAGAAAATGAAAAAGTAAAAATTGACTTATGATACGATGATGGCTATAAATATAACAACCCTCTTGCCTATTCGGGCATCGAGGTGCTGTTGGCCAATCGAGAGTTGAGTTGCTGCTGGATGTTTTTGACGTTCTTTAGACGTTTTTTTTTTTTACATTTTTTATGGTTTTTTGTTGCGTTTAAAAAAAAAAAATAATAATAATAATCCGACATTTTTCCTCAAACATGTAGGGACCATTAAAAATTCTCTGCATTTGTTCTTCTCCGTTCATGGGATTATAAATAAATGCCATAACATAAATAAATACTCTGTGTGGCTACAGTTTAATTTACTTTATTTTGTATTTTTAGTTTCGTAGCAAAAGAGCTCTAATTGTGACAAATGTTTGATTCATTTTATGTTATTAGAGTACGAACGCACTTCACAAAAATGTTTTATTAAATTCAGGTAACGTTACTTGGTAAATACTTCTTTGCTCTGACTTTAATTCCATGCTGATTTTCCATTATATGGCCGTGAAGTTGGCGTTAAATTTCATATTTTTGCAGCAGCGACGGTGGAGCAGTTTGAGCAGGCCAAGAACAAACTGTCAACGCTGAAGAACGACCCGGGGAACGAGGCCAAACTGAAGATCTACGCTCTCTTCAAACAGGTGGGACAATGTTCAACATGTCTTCTTTCAGACAGGGTATACACACACACACACACACACACACACACACACACACACACACATGTCTTCTTCCAGACTGTGTGTTCAGCATGAACAGGATGAAATATAAACTGGGGACAACAGGGGTTCACCTGAAGCTGTCGGATGACTCCAAATCAGATTTCAGATTTCTTTATTTAAAGGGACAACACACATTAATCAACAGGAGAACAGAGTCCAACATGTAAATGTGCCAGATTTAGCCATACAGGCTAATTTTCATCTGCAGTCCCTAGCAGGTTGATGGCTTAAAACAACAAATACGCTACAACAATACAACAAATACACATAAAACAAGAAAGACATAGATGTAGACAAGTCAAAGGACTTGACCACTGTTCTAGATCAGGACAGCTGGCAGGTTGATGGCATGAGAAAAACATAACACAAGTATATCATACACAGTAGACACAGGTGAAAGTGCACAGACACACATCAACAACACATACACACACAGAGACACTACTATAGCCATAAAGACAAACACAACTATCTAGCTGCTAGCAGGTCATTTCCTGGCTCAGAATGGGTCTGTACCTTAATAAACATCTTCATTTATGTGAAGGAAAACACAAAATTCAGAAGGCAGATGGCAATAGAAATATAATGGAATATAAATCAGTCAGGGATCCTGGGCACACGGAGTACACTGGACTCTAAAGTCCAGTTTGATTAGTGTGAACGCTGCGTACCGTCCCCGTGCACGGTTGGTCGATCCGTGCCAAAGTCCACTAGAGTCCAGTTTGTTTGATTAGTGTGAACACTGCGTACCGTCCCCGGGTCCACTTAAAAGACTAGGGCTGTGCAATTAATGGAATTTGGATATTTTGGTTCCTAGCGATCACAAAAACAATGTATTTGAGAAAAACATTCATTTTGTCCATTACCTTTTATTAGGGGTCCAAGCCCGAGTCTGCGAGAACCGGCGGTAGCAAGAGCTACGCCGTTCGCACAGCAGGACTGTGGAACCCTGTTGTTTTTCTACTGATTATTTTCCATCATCATCATTATTATTCTTCTCCGCCTAAAACTCCGACTACAGCCTAAACCGTACATGGTGGGGGGGGTTGCCGTTTTCAGGACTGGTCTGAAACTCCACAAGGACCTCAGGCGCAACAATTCACCCACTTCCACCACTAGGTGGCGCTATAGCAGAAAGAAAGGCGATTGGCCCTATAACTCCCACACCGGACATTCAAAAACCATATATCCACGCGTTCCCTGGATCCAACTGAATCACGTGATATAGGCCACGCCCATTTCCGCCTAAACATTTATACGTGAAAAATCGCAATTTATCAAAAACCTACTTTTTCGAACTCCTCCTAGACCGTGCGACCGATTTGTACGAAATTTGGCAGGCAGCATCTCCAGATGGGCCGGACAAGAAGTTAATAAAAATATTTTTTTTAGGATAAAAATAGCTCATATTACGCACAAACAAATTTGTGTAGCTAACTATGAAAACACCAACTTTGCCATATCTCGGCCAAAATAAATGCTATCAACGCCAAACTTTAGATTCTTGTTTACCGTGACCCTCTGAAGGTCACCCACTCGTTTTACAAAAATTGGCCACTAGGGGGCGCTACAAGTACAAAAAGTTTATATCTCATGAACCACTCATCTGATTTTTACAAAATTTGATGGGTACAATCTAGGGACACTCCTGAGACCAACCCTAGAGTGGGGTACTGAGGGGTCAAAGTGGGCGTGGCCTATGGGACCCAAGTCTAGATTCACCACTTACACTAATGTGAACAACTTTAAATTTACAGGGTAGATAGACAATGGGTCATGGACCACACCTACCAAAGATTACACATTTGGACCACTAGGTGGCGCTATAATGTTTTTTTGCCTTTAACTCCCACATTACACATCGCACATTAGAAAAACCATACATCCACATCTTCCTTGAATCAAGCTGAATCACATGATATAGGCCACGCCCATTTCCGCTTACATTCTTTTCCGCAATATCGCGCAATGCACAAAACCAACATTTTCGAACTCGTCCTAGGCCGTGCGACGGATCAGCACGAAACCTGGTATGTAGCATCTCCAGATGGACCTGACCAAAAGTTACTCAAGGAATTTTGCTACGTTAAAGTTTGCGCATTTGACGACCAAACAAATTTTCATAGCTAGCTACCACACACGTATCATATCATATCTCGGCCAAATTAAATGTTATCAGCCAAGAACTTGAGAGCATTGTTCAACATCCCACTACGATGCTCTGTACCAGATTTGGTGAAGATCGGCCTTTAGGGGGCGCTATAAGCAACGTTTATTTGTTTTGGCCAATAACTCAATGCATTTAAATGGGAAATGTGCATATGCAATATCTCTGCCACAGTAAATGCAATCAACACGAAACTTGTGGTGCTCGTTCGGCATGCCGCTCTGAGGCTCTTTACCAAATTTGGCGAAGATCGGCCATTAGGGGGCGCTATAATCAAAATGTTAATGGGTTATTTGCAATGGAAATGTACCACAGACCTTGCAGCTCACACTTCTCAATATTTACTAATGTTTGCCTCCTACGTTACGTTTTGGTTTTCGCTTTTGCTTGCTCCTTTGGTTTTTTACAATAAACAAACTTCTTAACCCACTTGACAAAGTTTCTTCAACCTTCACAGTGGACAAATTCAACTCTTTTCTCTCACTTTTTCAATCCAAAATCAACACCATTCAGGATGTTTCATGGAGGTGAACTGTTGACTGCTACGTTTGCAATGGCGACGTACCACAGACGTCGTGGCTCGCGCCTCTCGATATTTAGCAGCGTTTGCCTCCCTGCCGCCCGGCTTTGGGTTCCACTCTCGCGCGCTCCCCGGGGCGTCGGGGGCGACTGGCGTCGGAGGCTTGGGCCCCGTCATAACTGCTTGCAGTTCTAGTTTTGTCTTGTTTTCTGAATGCGCTTACATGCAGTTTAAAAAAACAATTATATTCGGGTTATGGCAATACTTCAATTCTAAAGAAAACATTACAGAAAGTAGGGTTGCTCGATTATGGATCAGGATTATTTAAAGGAACACGCCGACTTATTGGGACTTTGTCTTATTCCCCGTATCCCCCAGAGTTAGATAAGTCCAGACATACCCTTCTCATCTCCGTGCGCGTCCTAACTCTGTCTGAAGCACCCACCGCTAGCCTAGTTTAGCACAGATCCTGGAGATAACCGGCTCCATCTAGCCTAGCTTAGCACAGATCCTGGAGATAACCGGCTCCATCTAGCCTAGCTTAGCACAGATCCTGGAGGTAACCGGCTCCATCTAGCCTAGCTTAGCACAGATCCTGGAGGTAACCGGCTCCATCTAGCCTAGCTTAGCACAGATCCTGGAGGTAACCGGCTCCATCTAGCCTAGCTTAGCACAGATCCTGGAGGTAACCAGCTCCAACTAGCCTAGCTTAGCACAGATCCTGGAGGTAACCAGCTCCAACTAGCCTAGCTTAGCACAGATCCTGGAGGTAACCGGCTCCAACTAGCCTAGCTTAGCACAGATCCTGGAGGTAACCAGCTCCAACTAGCCTAGCTTAGCACAGATCCTGGAGGTAACCGGCTCCATCTAGCCTAGCTTAGCACAGATCCTGGAGGTAACCGGCTCCATCTAGCTTACTGCTCCCAATAAGTGACAAAATAACGCCAACATGTTTCTATTTCTTTCTTTTCTTTTGAATTAAAAAGCCTTGTTTTGATTGAGAGAGAAAATGAAGAAACTTTGAAGAATGGAAAGATTTCAGAAGCAGTTTCCAGTGGAGCGGTGGTCTAAAATAAACCAGATCCCAGCAGGATGTTTTTAATTATTACACATCATGAACATGCATCTAATGGTAAAGGATCTTCTACATTACATGTGTCAAACTCAAGGCCCGCGGGCCAAATCTGGCCCCTTGCAGATTTAGATCTGGCCCGTATATCAATTTGGGTTCACAATAACTTTTGGTCCGCCTAGTTGTGCGCCAAACCAAAAACACAGGACAGTGTTTTTTAAACTGTAATTATCTGACATTCAAAGCAGAATATGGCAGATTTGCCGACTCTGAGACTCCGAAATTCCCCCAGAAGCTGAGAGAGAGTTTTCATATTCAGGCTGTGAAACAGGTTGTTGTTAAAAAAAAATTAGCTTTGTTTTTGCTTGATTTGCTAAATTCTATGTTGGCTAAGGAACTCTTTTGATGACTTTTGTAGGACTTTATGTCAACAAAAAGCGTACAAAAATGTTGTTAAAAAGCACCAAATTTACAAAAAGGTGACAAATGTCTGAGAAAGCCACAAAAACGTCGGAAAAAAACAACAAAAATGTTAAAAAAAAGTGACATGTGGTAACTAAAGCCCGTCAGTGAACTCTCCATGTCTGGCCCTTTGTGTGATTCTCTTTTTCCAGTGTGGCCTTCTGGGAAAATGAGTTTGACACCCCTGTTCTACATTATCTCAGTAGATTTAACAGCAGCTCTCCCCTGCAGGCCACTCAGGGTCCCTGCAACACCCCCAAACCGGGCATGCTGGACTTTGTCAACAAGGTGAAATGGGACGCTTGGAAATCTCTGGGATCCATATCACAGGTACAACTGCTCCAGGGTGTGTGTGTGTGTGTGTGTGTGTGTGTGTGTGTGTGTGTGTGTGTGTGTGTACTGTAACTAAGTACATGTACTCCATTACTTTACTTCAGTCCAAATGTTGAGGTACTTTTCTTTTCATGCCACTTTCTACTTCTACTCCGCTACATTTCAGAGAGAAATATTGTACTTTTTACTCCACTACATTCACCTGTTCCAGCTTTAGTTACTAGTTACTTTAGTTACTCCTCTACATTCATCTGTTACAGCTTTAGTTACTAGTTACTTTAGTTACTCCGCTACATTCACCTGTTACAGCTTTAGTTACTAGTTACTTTAGTTACTCCACTACATTCATCTGTTACAGCTTTAGTTACTAGTTACTTTAGTTACTCCGCTACATTCACCTGTTACAGCTTTAGTTACTAGTTACTTTAGTTACTAGTTACTTTAGTTACTCCGCTACATTCATCTGTTCCAGCTTTAGTTACTAGTTACTTTAGTTACTAGTTACTTTAGTTACTCCGCTACATTCATCTGTTCCAGCTTTAGTTACTAGTTACTTTAGTTACTCCACTACATTCACCTGTTACAGCTTTAGTTACTAGTTACTTTAGTTACTCCGCTACATTCATCTGTTACAGCTTTAGTTACTAGTTACTTTAGTTACTCCACTACATTCATGTTACAGCTTTAGTTACTAGTTACTTTAGTTACTAGTTACTTTAGTTACTCCACTACATTCATCTGTTACAGCTTTAGTTACTAGTTACTTTAGTTACTCCGCTACATTCACCTGTTACAGCTTTAGTTACTAGTTACTTTAGTTACTCCACTACATTCACCTGTTACAGCTTTAGTTACTAGTTACTTTAGTTACTCCGCTACATTCATCTGTTCCAGCTTTAGTTACTAGTTACTTTAGTTACTCCGCTACATTCATCTGTTCCAGCTTTAGTTACTAGTTACTTTAGTTACTCCGCTACATTCATCTGACAGCTTTAGTTACTAGTTACTTTAGTTACTCCACTACATTCATCTGTTACAGCTTTAGTTACTAGTTACTTTAGTTACTCCGCTACATTCATCTGTTACAGCTTTAGTTACTAGTTACTTTAGTTACTCCGCTACATTCATCTGTTACAGCTTTAGTTACTAGTTACTTTAGTTACTCCACTACATTCATCTGTTCCAGCTTTAGTTACTAGTTACTTTAGTTACTAGTTACTTTAGTTACTCCGCTACATTCATCTGTTCCAGCTTTAGTTACTAGTTACTTTAGTTACTAGTTACTTTAGTTACTCCACTACATTCACCTGTTCCAGCTTTAGTTACTAGTTACTTTAGTTACTCCTCTACATTCATCTGTTACAGCTTTAGTTACTAGTTACTTTAGTTACTCCGCTACATTCACCTGTTACAGCTTTAGTTACTAGTTACTTTAGTTACTCCACTACATTCATCTGTTACAGCTTTAGTTACTAGTTACTTTAGTTACTCCGCTACATTCACCTGTTACAGCTTTAGTTACTAGTTACTTTAGTTACTAGTTACTTTAGTTACTCCGCTACATTCATCTGTTCCAGCTTTAGTTACTAGTTACTTTAGTTACTAGTTACTTTAGTTACTCCGCTACATTCATCTGTTCCAGCTTTAGTTACTAGTTACTTTAGTTACTCCACTACATTCACCTGTTACAGCTTTAGTTACTAGTTACTTTAGTTACTCCGCTACATTCATCTGTTACAGCTTTAGTTACTAGTTACTTTAGTTACTCCACTACATTCATGTTACAGCTTTAGTTACTAGTTACTTTAGTTACTAGTTACTTTAGTTACTCCACTACATTCATCTGTTACAGCTTTAGTTACTAGTTACTTTAGTTACTCCGCTACATTCACCTGTTACAGCTTTAGTTACTAGTTACTTTAGTTACTCCACTACATTCACCTGTTACAGCTTTAGTTACTAGTTACTTTAGTTACTCCGCTACATTCATCTGTTCCAGCTTTAGTTACTAGTTACTTTAGTTACTCCGCTACATTCATCTGTTCCAGCTTTAGTTACTAGTTACTTTAGTTACTCCGCTACATTCATCTGACAGCTTTAGTTACTAGTTACTTTAGTTACTCCACTACATTCATCTGTTACAGCTTTAGTTACTAGTTACTTTAGTTACTCCGCTACATTCATCTGTTACAGCTTTAGTTACTAGTTACTTTAGTTACTCCGCTACATTCATCTGTTACAGCTTTAGTTACTAGTTACTTTAGTTACTCCACTACATTCATCTGTTCCAGCTTTAGTTACTAGTTACTTTAGTTACTAGTTACTTTAGTTACTCCGCTACATTCATCTGTTCCAGCTTTAGTTACTAGTTACTTTAGTTACTAGTTACTTTAGTTACTCCACTACATTCATCTGTTACAGCTTTAGTTACTAGTTACTTTAGTTACTCCACTACATTCATCTGTTACAGCTTTAGTTACTAGTTACATTAGTTACTCCACTACATTCATGTTACAGCTTTAGTTCATGTTACAGCTTTAGTTACTGGTTACTTTACACATTGAGATTACTGCTCACAGAACACATGTAGTTTATAAATCTGATATTTGAGCCGACAATATAACGGCTACAAGTCACACTGAGATGATCAGGGTCTGAATACTTCTTCCACCTGGCTCTCTTCTGATTGGTCACTTTCAAGGCGATCTCACCCACACAGACTCCTTAGTATGCCTTGATTGACAAGCAGGAAGCACAAAATGTAAAATAATAAATCTATTTGGTGTCGAGTGAAACCCGACATTGAAAAAAACAACTAAATTAAAGTTCCCGTTCCTTTTTAAAGAAGCTCTAAAAACTGTCTTTGTGTCTCTCAGGATGAAGCCAGGCAGCAATACTGCGACCTGATTGGCTCCCTGGTGACGGCAGAAGGCGGAACCACTTTGGCTGCAAAGCCTGCTGGGAGCGGGACGACATACGAGACGCTATTGGTCACCACGGAGGATGACATCACCACCATCAAACTGAACCGACCGGCCAAGAAGAACGCCATCACCACCGAGGTGTGTGTGTGTGTGTGTGTGTGTGTGTGTGTGTGTGTGTGTAAAAACTGTACAAACTAATGTTTTCAAGACATGTTTTTGAAAAATATATTGTGACCTTTTGTTTGATGGATTTAAAATGCAGATTGAGTGATTTGTCCCCCAGGAGTCAGAGGATGAAATGAGCTGAGTTAACTTCGATGTCTCAGAGAGATGATGATGATGATGATGATGATGATGATGATGATGATGATGATGATGACTTCAACGTCTCTTTTCTTTCAGATGTACAACGACATCATCGCAGCTCTGGAGCAGGCAGCTAAAGACGACTCGGTCATCACCGTTATTACTGGTACACACACACACACACACACACACACACACACACACACACACACACACAGAGAGAGACACACACACTTATATATACACACACACACACACAGAGAGACACACACACACACACACACACACACACACAGAGAGACACACACACAGAGACACACACACACACACACACACAGAGAGACACACACACACACACACACACAGAGAGAGACACACACACACACACACACACACACACACACAGACACACACACAGAGAGAGACACACACACACACACAGAGAGAGACACACACAGACACACACACACACACACACACACACACACACACAGAGACACACACAGAGAGACAGACAGACACACACACACACACACACACACACACACACAGAGACACACACAGAGACAGACAGACACACACACACACAGACACACACAGAGACACACACACACACACACACACACAGAGACAGACAGACTGACACACAGAGACACAGAGACACACACACACACACAGAGACACACACACACACACACACACACACAGACACACACACACACACACACAGAGACACACACAGAGACACACACACACACACACACACACACACACACACACACACACACACAGACACACACAGAGACACAAAGAGACACACACAAACAAACACACACACACATACACACACACACACACACACACACACACACACACACACACACACACACACACAGAGACACACACACACACACACACAGACACACACAGAGACACAAAGAGACACACACAAACAAACACACACATACACACACACACACACACACACACACACACACACACAGAGACACACACACAGCGTCTCCACTGACATAGTTTAAATGTTTCTGTGTGTGGGCTGCAGGTGCCGGTGATTTCTACTGCAGCGGCAACGACCTGTCCAACTTCACCAAGATCCCCGAGGGGGGGGTGGACGAGATGGCCAAACAGGGGGGGGACCTGCTCAGGTGATCATCAGCTGACCTTCAGCTGGCCCAGCTGGACTTCACACTCTTACTGTGTGTGTTTTGGACCCAAACTATCCAGAATAATTCAAATCTGTCTCTATAACCTGATGCAAACGTTACTGCCCAACGCTGCTCGCAGTACACGTTGGATTTAATGCTGTGACGACGTCGGCACAGGTTGCCATGTTGTCCTAGTGACAAATGCTGGAAACCGACCCAACTCCACCCTGACTCTGTGATGTTCTCTCTACAGGAAGTATGTGAAGGCCTACATTGACTTCCCAAAGCCACTGGTTGCCGTGGTGAACGGACCGGCTGTAGGAA
>NC_050195.1:11555761-11563261 GCF_008315115.2 Sander lucioperca | reverse complement strand
TGTATGGCTGCAATTGTAATTGTCCCTAATCCAAGATTTAGGATGTTTTTTAAAAGAGGAGAGACTATTACACTCCCTTAACTCATTGGGCAGACTATTCCAAATATTTTTGGCTCTGATAGAAAAAGCTGTGCTTCCAATCCTACTTTTTCTAAATTGAAGTGTGCAGTCCCCTCTGATGGTTGCTGTGGTTACTCTATTGACCTTATCTTTCTGTTTTATAAACTGGCACAACGGTGGTGGAGTAAGCCCACGGAGTACCTTAAAAACAAGACAGGCATCAGCAAAGTTTCTGAAGTTTTCAAAGCTAAACATATTGTATTTTTTAATTATGTGACAATGATGATAGCTATTACCCTTACGGTCCAATGTCTTTAATGCCTGTCTATAATATGATGCATGTGGTGTATATTCTAATCAGACAGTCTGAAATAACAACGTGACATTTATAGTGAATCAAATCAGAGAAAAATACATTACATACATTACATAAAAGAAGAGAAAGGTCAGTGTGTAGTTTGACAGTTGGTCCAGCAGGGGGCAGCACTCAGCTGTTACATAGAAACTACACACCTTTCTCTTCTGTTAGTTCCAGGGGCGGAGCTTCATCACGGGGCCCTCTGCTACCAAGTCATTTTAAAATAAAAACGGTAAAATATCTGATGAATGAATGTTATGATGTGTCACTTGTTGAGCCAAGTCAGTCCATATGTCAAATAAATCACAAAGAAAAGACACGTTTGACAAGTTTGTGTTGACGAACAAAGAAAACAGTTTGCCAGTCAAGTAAAAATGTTTCAGCACCACGGACAGAGACAGTTGACGGACAGAGACAGCTGACGGACAGAGACAGCTGGCGGACAGAGACAGCTGACGGACAGAGACAGCTGACGGACAGAGACAGCTGACGGACAGAGACAGCTGATGGACAGAGACAGCTGATGGACAGAGACAGCTGACGGACAGAGACAGCTGGCGGACAGAGACAGCTGATGGACAGAGACAGCTGGCGGACAGAGACAGCTGACGGACAGAGACAGCTGACGGACAGAGACAGCTGACGGACAGAGACAGCTGGCGGACAGAGACAGCTGGCGGACAGAGACAGCTGATGGACAGAGACAGCTGGCGGACAGAGACAGCTGACGGACAGAGACAGCTGACGGACAGAGACAGCTGACGGACAGAGACAGCTGACGGACAGAGACAGCTGACGGACAGAGACAGCTGACGGACAGAGACAGCTGACGGACAGAGACAGCTGGCGGACAGAGACAGCTGGCGGACAGAGACAGCTGATGGACAGAGACAGCTGACGGACAGAGACAGCTGACGGACAGAGACAGCTGACGGACAGAGACAGCTGTCCATCGATGTCGCTGTCCCTGGTGCTGAAACATTGTTACTTGACAGCGATGGTGCTGAACAGGCCAAGAGAGCTCAGTCAGTGCCACACTATATAATGACATGGCTCTATTATACTGTTGATATTGAACACAAAGATTGTTTACAACTCCATAGGGAGGCTACAGGTGCTACATGAAAACTTTGAGTAAAACAGATTTATAACTCATTCATAACTAAAATATAAGTTCTTAGACGATTTTTTTTTTCCATTTTGTTGTCTGCTTAACGATCCTCCAGAACAAATACATCTACCAGAACTATATACATATCACGGTCCCTTATTAAATCTTCATCCTCCTCTCCTTCATGGTGGCTTTGTCCTTGTTGATATGTCTGTCCCTCCTCACTCAGCCAGGTGAGATTTGACAGCCTGTCCTCATCCACGCACCAACGCAAGTCTGTCTTAATGAGCCGCAGACGGCTGAAACTGATGAAGGCTTTTCTAAATCCTGTGGAGAATGGTCAGGTGTGGCTAGGCTCTATCCATGTCGTTGGTACGAGGAATGGCAGGACGGCGTCGCTGGTGAGATCCACGTTTAACTCAGAATACAATGCACCAAAAGATCGAAACTCCTCCACTGCGTCTTCTGGCTCGGGCATGTCTTCTGAGTAGAAACGGGACAGCTCAAGCATCTTCTCCTCAGCATCACGGTGCTCACAAGAAAATGTTTCTAAAACCTAAAAAAAAACTTGAAAAAATAATCCTTGACAACAAATCTAGAGAGAGAGAGAGAGAGAGAGAGAGACATGATGTATATATATCATTGGTAATTGAGCTATATGTGTTAAGTATTTTTACATAAATTGTTACGGCTGTATTGACTTCAAAGCCTAATAATGTGGTGGGTCCACCACACCGGGGACATTGGCTGTGTAACAAAAATATGAACACACCACTCAAGGGTTAAAAGAAGAGAAAGGTCTGTGTGTAGTTTAACAGTTGGTCCAGCAGGGGGCAGCACTCACCTGTTCTATAGAAACTACACACCTTTCTCTTCTGTTAGTTCCCTTTTTTCTGCTTTCTCTGCACTTTTTAGGCTCTTTCACCTCGAAAAAACGAGCCTCAAAACCTCAGAAGAAAAAGTGTCAAAAACCCCCAAAAAACCGCTGCCCACAAACATAAAAGAAGCTCCAAGCCCAAAGCTACCTGATCTTTTGTGCCATCTGGAGCCGTTTGTATCTGCAGATTATGGGATGGATGGAAACTATTCTCTTTAAGTTGACTTTAAGTTAACGGTTAACGGTCTGTCCTGAGACGACTCTCCACTCTGCACCAGAAACATCGTTGCCCAGGGACACACGGAGAGACGGCTTTAGGGGCATCAGGGAATCACTGAACCAATCACATCGAGGCATTTCTGGGTCAAGTTCCTCCAGAGTTTAACGGGGCAGAAGATGAAACTTTACAGCAGAAAAGAAGAGGCAGATTCACCTGAACCGGCCTCCGAACATCGAACACACCGGGACACGGAGGAGAGAGAAAAAAAACCCACCAGACTCCATGTAAATAATCAGGACTTTTAGCGTGTATAGAGCCAGCATATTTCCACCAGACTCCATATAAATAATCAGGACTTTTAGCATGTATAGAGCCAGCATATTTCCACCAGACTCCATGTAAATAATCAGGACTTTTAGCATGTATAGAGCCAGCATATTTCCACCAGACTCCATGTAAATAATCAGGACTTTTAGCGTGTATAGAGCCAGCATATCTCCACCAGACTCCATGTAAATAATCAGGACTTTTAGCGTGTATAGAGCCAGCATATTTCCACCAGACTCCATATAAATAATCAGGACTTTTAGCATGTATAGAGCCAGCATATTTCCACCAGACTCCATGTAAATAATCAGGACTTTTAGCATGTATAGAGCCAGCATATTTCCACCAGACTCCATGTAAATAATCAGGACTTTTAGCGTGTATAGAGCCAGCATATTTCCACCAGACTCCATATAAATAATCAGGACTTTTAGCGTGTATAGAGCCAGCATATCTCCACATGTAAATGGGTGAATTAAGGGTTTATTTCAACCAAACCAGAGTGGTGATTGTTGGAACAGTGGAAAGATGAACCAAGACGGCTTTTGGTAGTTTTATTTAGTTTCTGTCCACTTTGACTGAAGTGTGTTTTACGATGATAAAATCACTGATTATTTACATGGAGTCTGGTGGGTATTACGGTGGCACTGAAGTGCAAACCACGACAGCAATTCCCACAACACTGGGAGTGATGTGATGGTGATTTCGTGGCTGTTTTATGTTTAGGCCCTGACACACCATTAACTGTTCAGCTTGAAAACACAATCTGATCAATCCAATACACATGCTGTAAGAGCTTTTTGAATAGAATAAGTCTTTATTGTCCACCAGACATACAAGATAGATAAACATACAGACAACATCTCAGACATGACAGTTGGGTATAAAAAATAATATGAAAAGAAGAAAAAAAAGAATAAAAATGCTTAAATTCATTAAAATATCAGCTCAGTTTGATGTTGTCCCCTGGTGGGGTTGAGGATACTGATGGCATTTGGAATAAAGGATTTTGTAAAAACCCTTTTTGCCAGAGGCTCTCTGAACGCCTCCCAGACTTGTTGGGTGTGTACTGTCTGCAGTGATTTTCCTAGCTTTCTTCCTCATTCTGCCAGTGTATATTTGGGTCAGGTGTTTTTGGGGTTTTCCCACTATTTTGCTGGCCATTGACACCATCCTGTTAAGCTTGTTCTTGAGTTTGCAGCTTAAACGGCCAAACCAAGCAGAGAGGTGAAAGTTAAAACACGTTCAGTGTGTTGGTGTATACTAGCTCAGTAATCTGAGCACTGACGCCCAGACAGCTCAGTCTTCTGAGGAGACTGAGTCGTTGTGAGCATTTCTTAAAAATATAGTCTGTGTTATCTGAAAAACTCAGATGGTTGTCAAGAACTGTACCTAGGTACTTAAAAGGTCCCACAGTTTCAACTGCTAGGCCATTTAATTAAACTGGCTCTGGTGTTACGTCTTGGTTTTTGCAAAAGAGTAACTGGTGTGTCTTTGCCACATTGATCTCTAGCTCGCTGTCATTGCACCACGCTTCAAGGGCCTTTATGTGTGCTAGATAGGAGGCCTCACCAAGGGGATCAGTTCTTTGTAAGAGGCCAACTAAGGCCATGTCATCGGCATATTTTATCAATTTAAAGGTGCTGTTATTTATAGAAAACTCATTTGTGAATAGAGAGAAAAGCAAAGGGGAAAGAGCGCTGCCTTGTGGGCAGCCTGTACTGATGGTATGCACTCCTGACAAAATGCCATTTACACATACTCTCTGAGGGCGACATGAGAGGAAGTCTGATCCAGAGAATCAGACCCTGATCTATGTTAATATTGGCTAGTCTTTGCAGGAGAATGTGTAGCTTCATAGAATTAAAAGCTGCACTAAAGTCTACAAATAGGACTCTTGCATGCCCTTTAGAGAGTACAAGCTGTTGTGAAATAGAGTCTAGAAGGACCAGCACAGCGCCATCAGTCCCTCTGTCACTTCTATAAGCGAACTGCAGCAGATCTAACACGCTGGTCACTTGAGAGGTCAGGAGATCTACCAGAACTCTCTCCATTGGTTTACACAATATGGAGGTGTTGGCTATGGGTCGGAAATCTTCAGGCTTACTTGCACCAGGCTTCTTAGGTATGGGCCTTATTACAGAAAATGTCCAAGACGTGGGTACACCAGCAACTAGGAGGGAGTTAAAAAGCCTTGAAAAAACACCTTTTAATTGTGGGGCACAATCTTTAAGTAAGCGGGCTTTCAGGCCATCTGGGCCAGTGGCCTTATTCGGCGTTAGTATGGTGAGGCTTTTGGCAACAGCATCTTCTGTAATAAATATAGGGAGATTTTTTACAGACTGATGTCATCACACTCATCCTTATCATCAACAGCATCAAACCTGCAGAAGAACGTATTCATTTCATCTACAAGACTTTGACTGCAAGCTACAAGACTGTCACCTTTTTACAACATTTTCCCATTAAAGTGTTTAAACCCTCCCAGGCCGGTTTTATGTTACCGCTGAAATGTACTCTCCATCTTGTTTTTATATTCCATTTTTGCCTTGAGGATACCCCCCCTTAATTGTTTCCTTTCTCCTGCACTAATTCCATATTATCTGAGAAAAAGGCAATTTTTCTTTCATTAAAGGGGTGATTAAGTGATTATATAGGGTATTTTACACTATTCCTTAAGGTCTCCTAACAGGGTATGGTAACATTGGTTGGGCTGAAAATTGCCCGAATGCTTTTTTTTATTAGTTCCTTAACTACCGTGTGAATATGGCTCTATTTGGAACAAGAGCTTTTCTTCTCTAAAGTACTTAAATATATAATAAGTAAACCTGTGAACAGTGAATGGTTAATATGCTTTTACGTCCGTTTTGGTGAGCCCAGAGGGGAAAATATGGCATTTTAAAAGTAGCCTACATTTAAGGTAGCTAGCCAACGGTAGACTACAGAGAGAGGGGGATATTTTTACGTCCATTTCGGAGCGACAGAGGGAAAATATTTCAGTCGACACATTAAGTGGAACCGAAATGAGGAACCGAAATTTGCGTTCTAATCCGGTCCGATTCCTACCGGTTGCGTAGGAACCGGTTCCAAAGTGGAACCAGGTTTCGGTACCCAACCCTAGTTATAACGGCCCACATATTAAAAAACTGTCTGATTTAAATCAGGGTCAGGCTCATAATTACAGTTTGTGTGTCGGCCGGGTCGAGCTCAGACACAACGTGCACGGGCTCGGTTAGGGTCGGGCTTGGTTTTTTTGGGCCGATCTAAGCTCTATTCCCAATGTTCTTTTCCTAAACCCAACCTTTTCTTTCTTTTTTACACGCGTGTGACGTTGTTCTCGCGATAGCACGGCACGTTCTCGCGATATGTATGTTTCCGTCCGCTGTATACGGTGTAGACATACACAGCCCGGTCTCACGGCAGGTCATGTAAATGTCACGTTATTTTTAATCTATTGATTCGTGTTCACGGGGACGTTTTTCTCGTTTTTTACGTGGTGGCCAGCATGAAAATGTGTAGTAATGTATTTCAATGGGAAGCATATTCCGTGGCCACAGCATGAAAATGGTAGGGAGTAGTAGGAAGAGCCGAAAGTCCGCGTAGGGAGGTTGGTCGGGGGGGTGGATGGGTCCAACAACACAGGACTTTCACCCGGGCGAGCGGGGATCGCGTCTCGCGTGTGGCGTTTTGTTTCCGTAGTCTTCCTAATCACAAGCGTCCCGTTATTGTCGCACGTCCCCAGCGGCCGTCCCCCGCGGCCGTCTCGCGGCCGCTTCCAGGCATAATGGGGCGTCCTTTTCGGCCGTCCCCTGGCAGTCTCCCGGTAAAAAAATTTGCCTGTGAACACGTAAAAATAACGTGACATTTACACGTAAAAAACGAGAAAAACGTGCCTGTGAACACATATCATTAGATTAAAAATAACGTGACATTTACACGAACTGCCGTGAGACTGGGTTGACATACACGTGGATAGCTCAAAATGCGTACAGATAACACGCCATTTGGCTTCAGGAAAGTGGCGTGTATGTTTACGCGAAGTCATGATGCCATGATGCCATCAGACACTTAGACCCAGAAACATGGGACCATGGGGTCCAGGTGAAGAAATCCTCAAGTTCCCCTTTAAGGTGTTCAGAGTGTAGCTGAGCAGCTCGCCTCTGATGGCGGTCAGCTCTCCGTTTGGAACAGGTTCTGGTGACCTTTTCTGAGGACACGCCGCCTGCAATCAGCTCCACATTTACATTCAGATGAGCTCGCCGCGGCTCAGGCCGCTGGGATGTAAATTTACCCAGAGATCAGCGGGGGTGTCCTCACATGACACATCCACCCGCCAGCAGGAGACCTTCATCAGAGAAGAATTATCTCGTAATGCAGTGGTGTATACTACGGGATACGCAGGTATACCCACTAAGAAAGCTCCAGGATTTCCATATACCCACTTAAAAATGACCAATGACATGTAACAACATACTTTACATTATATTTTTGATATTTTTTGACTTGTCATCTGTGTTTTTCTTCACATAGGCCAAATAAAGGGATTT
>NC_050195.1:11498261-11543261 GCF_008315115.2 Sander lucioperca | reverse complement strand
GTCCCACAGCCCTATGTTCCCACAGCCCTATGTTCCCACAGCCCTATGTTCCCACAGCCCTATGTTCCTACAGCCCAATAGTCCCACAGCCCTATGTTCCCACAGCCCTATGTTCCCACAGCCCAATAGTCCCACAGCCCTATGTTCCCACAGCCCTATGTTCCCACAGCCCAATAGTCCCACAGCCCTATGTTCCTACAGCCCTATGTTCCCACAGCCCAATGTTCCTACAGCCCAATGGTCCCACAGCCCTATGTTCCCACAGCCCAATGTTCCTACAGCCCTATGTTCCCACAGCCCTATGTTCCTACAGCCCTATGTTCCTACAGCCCTATGTTCCCACAGCCCTATGTTCCCACAGCCCTATGTTCCCACAGCCCTATGTTCCTACAGCCCTATGTTCCTACAGCCCTATGTTCCTACAGCCCTATGTTCCCACAGCCCAATAGTCCCACAGCCCTATGTTCCCACAGCCCTATGTTCCCACAGCCCTATGTTCCTACAGCCCTATGTTCCTACAGCCCTATGTTCCTACAGCCCTATGTTCCTACAGCCCTATGGTCCCACAGCCCAGTGGTCCCACAACCCTATGTTCCCACAGCCCAATGGTCCCACAGCCCTATGTTCCCACATTTCTAAGAATATTTCTTAAGATTAGGCCCTATGTTCCCACATTTCTAGGACATTTTCAAGTTTTATCAGAGAAAGAAGGAGCGAGACGTCCGCTGCTCGTGTGAGTAACATACATCCTGGTACCAAACACACCGGAGAGACATTGTGACTTTGGGGTGAGTAGTCTTTCTACTAGCGTAGTTTCATAGTCAGATACTTTTACGACAAACTGAGGCTTTCTTCACACAGATAGGGTGATAATAATTAGGGATGCACCGAATCCAGATTTTTGGGGTTCGGCCGAATACTGAATCCACACACTGCTCTGAGAGAGCTGATGATATATGATCTCAACGCTAGATGGGAGAAATTCCTACACATTGGACCTTTAAGTTACAGTACTGTACATCTGAGGATGAATAACTGAGCACATGCAGTTATGCAACAGCGCTGACGAGAAAGAAACTGAAGAGAGAAGAGACGTAAGAGGGAGTTTTTATTTTAGTGCGTCTGGATTTAAAGCAAACATGTTTGCTCCACTCACGGTCTCAAGTGTACAGACTATAAATAGCACGAGAATTAAACAGAAAAACCAAACCATGGGCAAATGTGGAGTTTCGGACAAAGACTGTTTGTGTAAAGCAACAATAGAGGCAACAATGGAGACTCAAGTTTCCCTCTAATTCACAAACAGAAAACCATCTCATTTATATAACCTGTCTGCGTTATCTCACACAATGACAAATACACACATGTAGGTTTGTCAGCAGACATAAAGAATGTACAACCACGCAAACGTATTTATATATTACACTTGCGTTGAAGAGTCAGTAATCTGCTGCCACAAAATCGTCAAGTGTCCAGTGAGAAGTATGGAAGCACATTTCCATATTTTGAGATACACAGGCTGCATCTCATGGCCCCTTATTGATAGCTCCTCAGTCCTCGGATAACTTGGATAAGTTGGTCTATTCCTCCTCGGTGAAGGCCGTCTCAAGCTCTTATTTCTGCCCCGATCTGACCGATGACCGAGAGGATCACCAAGTGACAAGAAGTCTGACTATCCACACAGCATTCCTGGATGGAGAAAACCCTGCTCTGGTTTATTGGCATTTCTTTAAACCAATCACTATCATGGTAATTATTTCAACTTTCATCTTTGACAGTATTACAGTTCAGCTTCAAGCTTTCTAACAATGTATTTTAGCTCTTCACTTGGGTAATGCAGTTTAGCTTCCAACTCTAACAATTTTCCTAATTTTTTAGCAGTGTAGTGCATTTGAGCTTTAAGATTTTTCGTACTATTTGTTTCATATTTCTGCATTTGTGAGTGATTATCAGTTAGAAAATATACTCAGACCTCACAATGTTCTACGTCTTTTGTCATTATTCAACTTTGAAGCCAACAGTTCAGTTTAGCATAAGCTTTTAACTTTTTAATGAAATTCATATGTATTAAAACGATTTCCACTTTTTCAACTATTCTCACTACTTCAACTTCTTCTTAATGATTTAAGCTATTCAACCAGTTTAGCTTTAGCAATTCAGCTATTCAGCATTACCACGCATTTTCCGCAGGAAATGCATTTTCTAGTTTTGACTGATATTGCGATTGCGATATGATTCACGGTATTGGAGGGAATGATCATTTTTGTATCATTATTCTCATTTTCATTGAAAAATATTAAAATCTAAAAAATGAAAATGATTGAAGTGTGATTTTTGCGAGGATCTGTACCAAACAAAGATGTTTTCTGTAGTCTGTAGGATAGGATTTGTAGGCCGGGACGTCTCTGCAGCACCACACTACTTCATTCAGAATGGTTTGACGCAGATTTTGCCTTTAACAAAAATGGGGCCCCGCCTGCGATTTGGATATTGCACTAGTTCATATTGCGATTTCGATAAAATTGCGATTAATTGTGCAGCCCTAACGCACACACACACACACACACACACACAAACATTTATGTACACATATGCGTATGTGTTGACATTAACTTATGATTGCCTGTAAGTGCAGCGCAGAAACTCTACAGAAATAACAACAAAGACAAGACAAGTTTTGGATTAGCAACAGGAAGAATCTCATCATGTGACTTGTCTTTCAGTACGTTAATGGAGCGTATACCCCGGTTCTGGATGCTACATTTGTCATGGTGGCCCGGGATCCAGAAAACAAGAGGTAGGACACTCACTGCAAGCTCTTCACAAAGTCGAAGTACATTTAGGCTACATTGCTGTCCGCATCCACTTCAAGACACTAGTACTTGCACACAGGGCCACGAACGGATCAGCCCCAGCTTACATCCAGGACATGATCAAACCCTATACCCCAACCCGCCCACAACGCTCTGTATCAGCCAATCTGCTTGCTGCCCCCTCACAGCGAGGGACAACTACTCACTCAACGAAATCCCGACTGTTTGCTGTGCTGGCTCCTAAATGGTGGAATGAGCTGCCCATTGACATCAGGGCGGCCGAAAGCCTACACATCTTCTGACGAACGCTAAAAACACATCTCTTCCGACTGCACCTCGGATAAACATAAAACAAATATATATATATATATATATATTTATTTCTTGAAGCTACACTTTCATATGGGTCTTTGTAGTTCTGCTTATTTAAAGCTAATGTACTTGCACTTGCTACTTGTGGTCTGGAGTTTGCACCGTCAGGGTTGAAAGCACTTAATAAGAAGTTGCTTTGGATAAATGACATGTAATGTAACATCTACACTGCTAAGTTTTGGTTTAAAAAACGAACATAACTTATTCATAACTACATAAATGGTAAACTAAATCTTCATATCTGTACAAGCTCAATTTTATTGTAAATAACAGAGAGTTACGTGAAACGAGGTTTTGTCCTAATCTCAACAGTATTACTAATACATTCAAATTATTAACATTGTTAAACGGAAAAGCAGCAAATCTGGAGCTATGAAAACTTTTACGTGAAAAATGACTGAGTGCATTGAGTCTACAAAGGTCGACTCTCTTCTCTCTCTTCCTCCTCGTTGCTGTTTGTTCTCTCTAAACCTTTTCGTCTTCTTTTTTGTTTCAGGGCAGCTTTTGTAAATCCACTGAAGCCTGAAGGTCCAGAGGAGGAGAAACTTTTCCAGGAAGGAGAAGGTATGAGAGCTTGACATGCTCTTAGTTAAGATAAGATCACGCTAAGATAAGATAAGATCACGCTGTCCGGTTTATGCCAACCGTTGCTGTCCTCTCTTGTCTCTGTGTTGTCTGTCTGTGTGTTTTTCCAGCTAATAAATCCCGCCGTGTGGCTCTGAGCACTGCGTCGCTGCTGAAGGTGGCGCCCACAGACGAGGAGAGGAAGATCGTACACAGTCTGTTCCTCAACACGCTGGACACAAAGTATGACTCAGATTCTGGGAGACTTAAATGTCAAATCATCCTCCAAATGGGGTCAATAATAATCCTGGTTTATCTGTGGCCGGGTTAGCTCAGCTGGTAGAGCAGGCGCACATATATAGAGGTGTATGCCTCGACGCAGAAGGTCCAGGGTTAGAGTCCGACCTGTGACAATTTTCCTGCATGTCGCCCCCTCTCTCTCTCTCCCCTTTCATATCTAGCTGTTCTTTCTATTAAAGGCTGAAATGCCCCCAAAAAAATCTTTAAAAAAAAAATAATAATAATCCTCGTTTATCTAAAAGTCTGGTATCTGAGGTATCGGTTTTATTGGGTGGAGTTTGTCACGGTTGGGAACAAAATCATATTGTTTTTTTTTCTTGTTGCAACATTTAAAACAAGAAATGTACATTCTGTAACAATCTAAGAAGATTTATGTCCCAAAATATTTCTACAGTTTGGCTTTAACACCTAATTGCTGCATGTAACCCTTTTTCTGTACATACTCCAAGGATGTGGGAGCTTGCAGGGTTGTGCTCAGGCTGTGGTATAATTATCAAAGTTTTTGATTGTTTTGTGTGTTATTTTAAGATACACTGTATTAAAATATCTCTTTGTGTCTTCCTCTTCTTCTTCATCTGCAGGACTGTCAGTTTCCGCAGCAGAATTCTGCCTCCAAACTCGGTGTGGATGGAAGACGCCAAAGTGAAAGGACTGGAGATCTGCCACCCTCAGGTGAGAGCAGGAAACGGCTTCTTTATGTCCTCTAAAGCTGCAGACACACCGACCAGACGGCCGACCCTCGGCAGAAAAGGCAGTTGGGCTGATCAGTCTCCCCGAGTTGGTCAAAAAAATGCCTCAGAACACACCGAAGAGACGAGACGTAATACGTCTCCATAACAGCAGGCGGCGCTAATCTGTATTGTCGCCCAAAAAAATGAAAACCGGCAGCTGATTGGACGACAATTGCTGACTTGGTTTGGTTTGTTTGCTCCGTTTTGTCAGTAGAATATTTAGGATTTACGTGAATCCTGATTTGATCTATTATCAGAGTTGTAAGCATCTTAAAACCTAAAAGGTGTGAAACAATTTCCTCAATTTCGGCATTTTTATTTTGGCACAACACAAATGATGTTGCAAATGATTACAGGATCACATTTGTCTAAAGAAAAGATCAACAGTAAATCCCCCTCAGCGTTTGTATTTATCTCTCCATCTTTGCGTCGTTTAGTTCAGCACAAAACCTCGGAGGAGGTTTCTGTGAGCAGCTCCCGCTAACAAATCGTTTACACCTTGTACAATCCTTCTTTTGTTTTGTTGCGAGTAAATGTGCCAGCTGAATGTTGAATGGTGGTATGCAGAGTAGTTTCTATGTCCCATTCATTATCTCAGTGCACCATTGGGGCCGTTATGCGAATGCATCAATCCGGCTGCCGGAGGAGAGTAGCAACGTTAATCTGCGATACTCCTGGTGACTAAAGGCAGCTTTTTGCATGAAAGAAAAACTAATCTATTTGGGTTTTCTAAATGTAATCATTATATAACAGCCTATAGACATTTGCAGAGTAGGTTTTAGGAAAAGTGAGGGCAGGAGGGAAACAGATCAAACACAATGAAGGAATCATTTCAATTTTGGAACCACAGCATTTAATGGCGTGGGCCTTAGCTTATCACGGTGGCCAGTGTTCCTCATAACTTCCCCGGTTGTTTGTGTTTGTGTGTGTGTGTGTGTGTGTGTGTGTGTGTGTGTGCGCCAGGAGAGGAACATCTTCAACAGGATATTTGGAGGTTTTCTGATGAGGAAAGCCTACGAGTTGGGCTGGGCCAACGCTTGCTCCTTCGGGTGAGAGCTTTTTAAGAGAAGATGATGCTGGAGAGAGAAAGTGCCTCATGTTTAAAAGTAGAATATCGCCTTTAAGCTTAAGATGTTAAAGTGCTTGTGTGTCGTTCCCCCCCCCCGTCCCGGTGTGTGCTGCAGAGGATGTCGACCCAGTCTGGTGGCTGTTGATGATATCCTCTTCCAGAAACCCGTGGACATCGGCTCGCTGCTGCTGCTCTCATCACAGGTTTGATTGTTTGAGGCATAGTGAAGACTTATATTATGCTTTTTGGCTTTTTCCCATTGTGTTATATATATTTTTTGTTCATGTTATAGGTTTACAAAGTGAAAAAGCCCAAAGTCCCCCCCAAAGGGACTTACCATCTCCAACAGAAAACACTGTTCACAAACTGCTCCAAACAGCTCTATTGTAGTCCAGCCTTTACTTCAGAGACAAACGTGGCCACTTTGGAACACACGTTATAATGCTCGCCTAGCTGCTAGCATGGCACGCCCTCATACTCTGCTTCTGACTGGCTAGTAGTCCTTACCTAGGTACTGTCAGGGCACGCTGTCATACTCTGCTTCTGACTGGCTAGTAGTCCTTACCTAGGTACTGTCAGGGCATGCCCTCATACTCTGCTTCTGACTGGCTAGGAGTCCTTACCTAGGTACTGTCAGGGCACGCCCTCATACTCTGCTTCTGACTGGCTAGGAGTCCTTACCTAGGTACTGAGCATGTGTGACTCCCAACAAAGATGTTACAGCAGTGAGATGTCTCACTCTGTAGCTAAAACAGAGACCTGAACACAGGGTGAAAAGAGGAGCTGCAGCAATGTGAAGTACAACAAGAATATGGTGTTTTTTGAAAATTAAACCATGTAAACCTATTCTGATACAACCTCTAAATACAATTATGAACCTGAAAATGAGCATAATATGAGCACTTTAAGGCTACTTCCACACCACTACGTTTTTGTTAAAAAACAAATATCTTTTGCCACGTTCACGCCTCGCGTCCACACTTCGCCGGTGTTTCCGAGCCCCTAAAACGGAGACATTTGGAAACACTGCTGCCCCGATTTTGGTTTGAAAACTCCGGGGTTGCTCTGTAGTCTGCACGGCACAAACGGAGTCTTAACAGTTAGGTAGCTTACAGACCTTTCAGTAACTGTTCCACCTCGTTGTCGGTCCAAGCTAATAAATCCCTGCTCTTATTTTTCACCAGTGTTGTTCTTTCTCCATGTGAACGGTCATGTGATATGAGATGTCAGACGTGTTAATACAGACGGAGATTAGTTGCTACTGGAGCTAAAACTCTTGCATGGACAGAGATTGTTGTTGTTTCAAAACGCCGCTTAAAAAGGAAAACGTAACAGTGTAGATGTAGCCTCAGTGTGTGTGTGTGTGTGTGTCTGTGTGTGTGTGTGTGTGTGTGTGTGTGTGTGTGTGTGTGTGTGTGTGTGTGTTTGTATTTGTATTTTCAGGTGTGTTACACACAGGGGAATCACATCCAGGTCAGAGTTCACAGCGAGGTGTTTGACCCTCTGACCCGCCAGCACAACACCACCAACGTCTTCCACTTCACCTTCATTTCTGACCGCGGTGTCCCCAACATCATCCCAATGACATACGGAGGTGAGCACACACACACACACACACACACACACACACACACACACAGTGCCTATATGCAAACAGTAATGGTGTACAGGCTTGTTTGCATATAGAGCGGAGAACTAAGATCCTAACAAGTAGTCACTCAGGATGCATTTGGAGAAAGGTGGGAACACACCTGTACTTAAACCTGTCCACTTGTGATCGGATCACTCAGATCGGATTTTAATACCAAGTGGAAATGTGTCCTCAGTTTCATCCACTAAATCAGTTGTCCTCTCTGTAGTCTTCTTAGCTGGTTTACGTCTTGAATAATGTCCATTTCTGTTTTTCTTGCGATCTCAAATGATGTGTCAGTTGTTTTTTTTTTTTTTTATCAGGACTTTTACTTATAGTAGAGTATTTCTACTTTTTACTGAGTACTTTTTTCCACTACTGGCCTTTTTTATAGACACTGGTAAATATGAACACTGCATGGGGTGGGGAAATATTGGGTGAAATTGGGGCTGTTAACTCTCAGGAAACAGACAGAAATGAATGCTTTTTTTTCTCCTTTGTTTTTTATGAAAAGAAATTTAAAAAAGATGACAAAACCTTCTGACTCTTGCAGGTTGAAGAATTGTCAGATCACGTTACAATCTGAGATATTTGATGCTGTTGTTTTTGTGTTTTTGTGACAGAGTCAATGCTTTACCTGGACGGGAAGAGGCACTTTAATCAGACTGTGGAGCCCTGAACGCAACATGTCTGCTGCCTGCCAAAACGTGTGTGTGTGTGTGTGTGTGTGTGTGTGTGTGTGTGTGTGTGTGTGTGTGTGTGTGTGTGTGTGTGTGTGTGTGTGTGTGTGTGTGTGTGTGTGTGTGTGTGTGTGTGTGTGTGTCGGAGGTCAGTTGAGAAGAATAAATGCACTTAATACAGTATACATCCTTTTTACATCACGCCTTGTTAAACCTTACAGACCCCACATGGTAACCATGTTTGATTCCTGTTACTTCATGTGTTCTGGTATCTTTTACTGTATATTTTATTTACTCTTTGTTTCACAGTTGTAACCAGGGTTACAACAACCAGGCGGCTCGTTTGACAGCCAGTCAGCGTTTACAACTTCTCAACATCTAAACATTTTCCTGGCCTTGTCATGACCTCATTTATTCCTGATTGCTTTACAGTTTTTATATCCCACTGTGGCTTATACGCACACAACTTTTCTTTACTTTTATTGTATGATGAATGGGAAGCTTTATAATGAATGTGTCAGGCTGCTGCGAGACGGAGGAGGGAGCATATTTCTGGCCTTATGTCGTGTATTTACTCAAATGCAATAAAGGAATTCTTATTTATCGTGACTTCACAGTTGTCCTTGTGTCTTTGCTTTCATTACGTTTGATACAAGAGACCTTTGGTGGGTAAATATAATCTAAAACGTAAAAGGGAGCTTTTGTCAAATTTGAGGAAATATCCCCCAGTGATGTATTAGTGATGTCATTGAGGTTATTTATCTCATCTTTGGCTTTAAATTTAAAAACAGACATGAAAAGACAAACAACAACTTTATTATTTATCACTGCAACCAACCCAGACTGATGAGAGAGAGATAATGAGACAGTTGTGAGATCATTGCTCATCATAAAAGAGATGTGAAGATAGAGAAATATTTTTTTCAGAACAAAAATATATTTTATATTAATGAAGCTCAATCATGCTCATATATATGAAGTGTATACACACACACACACACATATATATATATATATATATATATATATATATATATATATATATATTTTAATTCTATATCCTATTTAAATATTTCTATTTAATAGCTTATTTACAATTTATTTTTAAATAAAGGTGCTTATCTGTAACGATTTTTCTTAGTATAACTAGAGAATAAATGTCAGAGAATCTAGAGCAAGACAATCTGAGTTTATACTGTTAAATTTACAGAAGAATTTAAAATATCCTGCTTTGTAATCTTTAATCTTGCCTGTAGCACTTAAAATGTGTTGCTTTAATTAATCCTAATGACTTCCCAGGTGTTACTTCTTTTGGTTTGCATTAATGTTTATACATTTTTAATTGTGTTTAATCTGTTTCCCCCCCCCCCCCCAAGTTTTTCAAGTTTAAAAAAAATATATATTAAATTACATTTTAAAATGCATTTCCGGGCAGCTATATAAACCTCGGAGGAACCAATGTTCGGTGCAGCCAGTGTTCACCCGGGGCCGTTTCTCAGACGGACACTAACACGGATTTAGCACTAACAGCAGCGATTACCATCCACCGTTTTAATCCCTTCAGAGCCGGCTTGTCGTTCAGTAGCATGAAAAATATGTTAACCATTATCTCTAACGCACTCTGTAGGATCACTGGCAGGAATGTGGTGAGTGTTTTGGGGGTAAACGTCGAGCTGCGGGCCGCTTGTGAGCGATGCTAACAGTTAGCTAGCCTGGGTTTGGTTGCCTTGGGGCTGACCTTGTGAGCAGGTAGCATATTAGCCACATGGGCTAGCTATTCTATCTCTGGCTTTGCATTTTGCATGTGGTGGTCAAATATATAATGTATATAAGTTGTGTTTGCTTAGTGTTGACTAAAAAGGTAATTTAAACAAGGGCA
This sequence comes from Sander lucioperca, assembly GCF_008315115.2. Classification (NCBI taxonomy): domain Eukaryota; kingdom Metazoa; phylum Chordata; class Actinopteri; order Perciformes; family Percidae; genus Sander; species Sander lucioperca. The sequence continues at coordinate 11,533,223 of NC_050195.1, read as the reverse complement.
TGGCTGAACTGAGGAGCTCCAGACTCTCGGTGTCTGTATTTGACTTCCTGTCTCTAGAATTGATCTTTAATTAGTCTGTGTGTCTGTGATTACCTTCCTATGAAAGGCTTTTACTGATTGGGATGCACTGATTTGATCAATACTGACCAATATCGGGGTTTAAAACGAACACAGTGCTGAATTTAGCTTAGTTTTAGCAGAGAGAACGAAATAATACATAAATATAATAATTATAGAAATACGACTAATAGTTAGGGTTGGGCGGTATCCAAATTTTGATACCGTCAAACCTCCTCCCTGTTTTACCGCGGTATACGGTATCACCGTGACTAATTAAAAATGATGACGTAAGGCTCAGACGGCGTCACCAAACTGTTGGCTCGTTCACCGTTCAGACACTGAATACCAAACACTAATACTAAAACAATAATAACATGACAACTTACAAAAAACTACTTTCTCCTCCACACTGTCACGTGATGACAACCACACATAATTACGTACATTATATTTAATATTTAATCCTTGTCTCCTATATAAGTGCATTGCATTTTTTTTAAATGACGTATTGAAACTGATACCGTTGCTATTTTTAAGACCCCGCGGTATACCGTATTACCGCCCAACCCTACTAATAATGGTAGCAGTGGGCGTCGAGCAGGACCAAGGCAGCAGCCACGGTCCAGGGATAATTTAGTCCAGATTTGACAAGTCTAGGGTTAGTGGTTTGGGATCTGGACCTGGTCTAATGTGGTCTACATATGAAAAAAAAACAGTAAAATCTCCCTTTATTGCATTTTCACTAATAGAATATAGCTTTCACAAATCTGAAACTAGGTTTTAAGACTCTTTAGCCTCTCTGGGATAATTTAGTCCAGATTTGATAAGTTTAGGTATAGTGGTTTGGGATCTGGACCTGGTTTAATGTGGTCTACATATGAAAAAAACAGCAACTGAAATCTCCCTTTTATTGCTTTCTCATAAAGACAAAGCTTTCACAAATCTAAAAGTGTGTTTTAGACATAATTTATAAATTACCTTAATGAGTAACACACTTTCAATACCGTAAGAGGTTCAGAAAACGGAGGCTCAGTCACTCAGCGATGTAAATTATGTTTCCCTGCTGAATCGGACAGTTTTAAGTTCCCCTTAAATTTCCCCTTTACTGCTCAAATCGGGAGCTGCGAATGGAAGCCAACTTCAGCGCCGTGGCAGCAGCCACGCTCCGGGTGTCACCACAATCCAAGGAAGGCTTAAGAACACTTAAGTAAAAGAAGTAAGTAAAAAAAAAAAAAAAAAAAAAAAAAAAAATGTTTTAATGACTTTTTATTGAAACCTTTTTTGTACAAAATATTTCGTCCTTGGGTCATAATCAGCCAAAGTCTGCATATTTATGCGGGGGCCGCATTTTTTCAAATACGCCGCCCTTTCGCCGCTAAATAAATAAATAAAAATATATATATATATATATATATATATATATATATATATATATATATATATATATATATATATATATATATATATATATATATATATATATATATATATATGAAAAATGTTGCGTTTACTTCACACAAGAGCAGCCATTTTCCCCTGTTGCCGTGGGAACGTTATGAAGTGACGTAATTACGCGACGTGAACATCATTGAAAAGCTGCAAACCCCGCGATGAAGCCATGATGAAACCGCAGTTTTTGCAAGTTCCCGCAATTTCATCACATAAAATTGCATAAATATCCCACATATTCCATCACATTTTTTAACAAAACATGCCGCATAATCAAGGATCTTTGCCCGCAACAATCACAAAAAACTCCGCATTTTTCTGCAAGGACTGTACAATACAGCAAATTACGTGATATAAAATGATTAAATTGAATTGAAAAGCAATTAACAGTGTCATGTCAGTAAAAACCTATAATGCATTTGCACAAAAACTTGTACAACAGTGAATATCAATTGAATTAGACGATATTGGGTTCAGTTAAAATTCATCAGTGCATCCATAATCACTGTGATTGAGCCATCACCTTGGCAACAGCATGTTGTGTCTGTTGTGTTTCAGTAGCAGCAGAGATCTTACAGTCGTTGGAATTAATTTGGGAAACATCAGCTCTAATTGGATAAAACCAGTACGCATATATACTTTGAAGGAGGATACTTCTGTTATTTAGTTTTTAACAAACTTTGAGACTAAAAACAAACATGTGACTGTAGGAACTCTGTTGTTTTACAGCTTTGTGTTGGAAAAGCAGAACTCTTTGCTTTCGCTCTCCGGCTTCCACTCCCTCTTCCTTCACTCTCACACACACATGCACAACGATCCCTATTCATTTCTTGCTTTTCTCCCTCCTCTCCCCCCTTCTCCCCTCGCCTGAACCCTAGGGAGCCCAAACAGTGTCCGAGGTAAGCAGCTTGTTGCCCTGCTGATGTTTGTCTGTAGGTCCGGTCCTACGCTTCCCTCTGAACTTTCCTAAAGGCTCTGACACACCAACCCGACGGCCGACCGTCGGCAGAAAAGGCAGTCGGACTGATCATTCGGCTCCCGTCGGTCCAAAAAGTCTGGAGCGTACGTTCTGCGTGAGACGTAATACGTCTCCATAACAGCAGGCGGTGCTAATCTGTATTGTCGCCCCACGTGGGTCTGGCTTCTCCCCCGAATTGCAAAGCCGACCATAATGGCGGCTCGTTCGAAACACGATCTCGTATTTTAAGAAAATAGTTCACCGAAACGTGTTTCTGAAAACATTTTAAGCGAGAAATAGGCCGTGCAGTTGCTGAATCTATCTTCATTTGATCAACAAAGGTCAGTTTGAAAGATTTACGTCAGATTTTGAGAGGCGTTCGTCGCGCTCATCTCGCTCGTCATTTCCGGTAAGTGTTTTAACATAAGTGCACTGATTCGCTAGTCCAGGGCTAGCACTCCACCAATCAGATTGGTCATTGAGTCCGACTGCCCACTGGCCGATTCTACATGTCAAAACGGCGCAAATTAAAGCCGACGGCCCCTCCGACTGACGACGGCACGGAACACACCGAACAGACTCGAGTCACCGACCTCGCCAGACTGTCTGACGGCCGATAATCAGGTTGGTGCCCTCGGCGCCTTAAGGAGCGCCTCTAAAGTGCTTCTAAACCAGGAAAATGAAAGCCAATAGCTCTTACATTATCGTTCCTCTTACTTAAAATGCTACCAATCAAGACTTTTAACTGTTTTAGTTTAATTTTCCTTTTTTAATTATTTGGATTTAATTGAAAATGTCCATTTCAAACATCACTCTTGTGTTTTTTCTTTTCTTCACCCCATTATGTTATTAATAGTATAATCTGTGATAGCACGACATACATACATACATACATACATACATACATACATACATACATACATACATGCATGCATACATATTACATTATTGGCACAGCATTTACTGTTCTAGTCATGGCAGGAAACTAACATTCACTTTGTCCAGACAATAGTGTCAAAATGAACAAGAATTCATATCATTTATATCTCTAAAAAGATAAATTTTAAAGAAATCTCCTGAAAAGTCTGTCTGCCTTTAGGGATATTACACTCTTGTGTTAAGAATAAGCCCATAACAATTTCATCATTTGATATTTGTCATTTTTGCTACATAAATAAAATGTGTATTTATTAAGATCAACAATCACAACTTCTCCAGGTGTCCTCATAACACACTCTGATTAAAATGGTACACATGACCTAACAATTAACATATTGATCAGCTACTTTATATTTATTTTTTTGTCAGACCAGTTAAAAGTAGGATTGGATAATGTGGATAAAAATGTCTCTCTCTCTCTCTCTCTCTCTCTCTCTCTCTCTCTCTCTCTCTCTCTCGCGTGTACTGTTCCTGGATAAAATTACCTGGATCAAAATCGGGCAAATTGTGTAAAACAACCAGATGTTTACAGCACAGATACCTTGTGCCAATTTAAAGAAATAACTGCGAAGTGTAGCCACTGTTGGGCTGGTGCCAGACTCCATGTGTGTTCTGCTTGTTTTAGCCTGTAGAAGTCATCCTGTGTGTGTGTGTGTGTGTGTGTCCATTCTCCATTTAGCCGCTGCTGTTCTCACCTGTAGACTCTGTAGAGCTCCTCTGGCTGTGCTCTGGTCTGATTGGTTGGCTCCTGTGTTCCCCCAGTTGCTGATTGACCTGTCAGAGTACGTCAATGTAACCTCGCCGCCGGCGGTGCCCGCCTTGGCACAGACACAGGCCCAGACCCAGCGGCAACCACCTAAACCACCACCAGTCAGTACTAGAGCACCTGCTGCGCAGTTAGTTAGCGCCCAGGCCGACCAGCTAGACACACCAGTAAGAACATGAGTAGCATCCTTAATGTGTGTCTGATCACTAACGGGTGGGGGACTTTACCGTGTGTGTTTACAAGCCACTGTGGCCGCTTTCAATAACAGCGAATGTCACTGCACCGTCAATCTCTCGCTTCTGGGTCTTTTATGTCTTTTGGTTTTGTTTCTGGGAATAGTATGAAATCACAAACTGAAGATGTAAAATGTGGAAAATCTCATCTTTTTAAAACAGAAAATCACATTTGTGTGTTTGTCTTTAAGTCACCTGCATGTATCATTTCATGCATTCACTGTAAAACTAAATCTGCAACTAACAATTACTCATTTCTATCCATGAATGTCTTATTTTTTTCTGGATTAATAGCTTCTACATTGTTTAGTCTAAATATGTCAGAAATCAGATTTCCTGAGTCCGAGCTAACATTTTCTGATGTTTATTTTGTTTGACCCAAAACCCCAAAAATATAAAAAATTATAAAGCAGTCCTACCAGACTCTGGTCCACTAGCCTGGTCCTACCAGACTCTGGTCCACTAGCCTGGTCCTACCAGACTCTGGTCCACTAGCCTGGTCCTACCAGACTCTGGTACACTAGCCTGGTCCTACCAGACTCTGGTCCATTAGCCTGGTCCTACCAGACTCTGGTCCACTAGCCTGGTCCTACCAGACTCTGGTCCATTTCATTGGTCCAGAGAGTCTGGCCTCTCTACATTGACAAGTGTTAACTTCCTTGAAGGCTGGTACTCTGTTGAAGTTTAAAACTATTGGATCTGCCCAGAGCCACTCTGGATCTGCTAAAAGTAAATTTGTTTAGTTTGTTTTTCCTCAGATACCTGCAATTTCTGTTTTAGGAATTTGTTGTACAGCAGTGACATGCTGACACTGAAATGGCTGCAACAAAGAGGACTTTTCCCAGAACCACCCACTTAATGTTTAGCCACATTTCCATCAAACGCTTTTAGAACTGTAGCTAACCCGTACGGACACGTACTAAACCCTAGATCAGTTTTATAGGCAGGGTTGTTATCGGATGGTTAGAGCCGTGGACAGCCGTGTGCTGAGAAACGAGCTGATAAACCTTTTTTTTTTTTTTTTTTTATTCCTCTGAGCTCCATCCGGCTCTCGCTGGATTTCCTCTTCACCGCCGATGCAGACAACGTCGGTCTGCACCAATCGCTGACCAACGTGTTTCTAGCTCCGCCTTTTTTAGTTTTGGATCAGTGTGCTGAGCTCTGTACCTCAACAGAGGGGTAACGGAGAAAACGGAGGGAAGTGGACCGGTTCTATTGGTACCATCCACAACTTTTGACTATTCCAAAACTGAGCTGAACTAAGGCTTTTTGAAAGACTCGGCTGGTGTTATTCTCCCACCCTGTTACTGACTTCCCTACATCACAGACCGCTGTTGTAATCCAGTCCGGGGTGAACCCCCAAATGCCCCCCAAACCTGATCACCAACACCTCTTAGCCCCACTTACCTTCCTCCACCACCACCTGCTGTGAAGAGGAGGGCAGCCCTGTCTGTGTGGAAGACGCATGTGTTGTGTGTTGTGTGTGTTCCTTTGTGGCTAAGACGTTTGTGTGTGTCTTAATGACACATAAAGTTTGATGTTTGTTTTTGGTCTCCAGGGTACCAGAGCTGTGGTTTCCCGCTCCTTCGCTGACTTCACATCTCAGGCGACCTTTGACATCAAGGTTGGTCGAAAACAAAGATTTTTTTTTTTTTTTGTTTTTCTGACTGCACAGAAACTTTTTAATGCTACAAACTCAGCTGTTGAGTAATCACCATTTTAATTTTGGGAGACGTGGCCGGGATAGCTCAGTTGGTAGAGCAGGCGCGCATACATAGAGGTTTACGCCTCAGCGCAGTGGCCGCGGGTTTGACTCAGAGCTGCAGCCCTTTGCTGCATGTCATTCCCCCTCTCTCTCCCCTTTCATGTCTTCAGCTGTTGTGTGGAAATAAAGGCCTAAAAATGCCCTCCCAAAACAAACAGGTCAGTAGCCATTTTTTAAACTATTAAATAACATTTTCTTTCTCCTGGCTGTTCTCTCCCTGTAGAAATGCGACGTGCACCGTCTGGAGGAGGGTCCCCCGCTGAAGGCGGAGCTGACTCGGGAGCAGGGGCTGCGGTATTACCGCATCATGCAGACCGTGAGGCGCATGGAGCTCAAAGCTGATCAGCTCTACAAACAGAAGATCATCAGAGGCTTCTGTCACCTGTATGATGGACAGGTGAGACCACACAGAAGGGTCCAGATTAGGGGATGGGCTGAGTCCGTCCAGAGTGTCTCGTAGCGTGCCAGCCCTGGGCAACGAGTAAAAAGTCTCTTTCTTAGTCACCCGGTTTTACTGAAGCGGATTACCCCTATTATCGAACCCTTCTTCCGTGATTTCACCGGGAAACCACCCCACCACTCTTACAGGCTGTTAATCCCTGGAGCCAACATCGGAGTTAAAGTGCTCATATTATGCTCATTTTCAGGTTCATAATTGTATTTAGAGGTTGTATCAGAATAGGTTTACATGGTTTAATTTTCAAAAAACATATTTTTGTTGTACTGCTCATTGCTGCAGCTCCTCTTTTCACCCTGTGTGTTGAGCTCTCTGTTTTAGCTACAGAGTGAGACATCTCACTGCTGTTCCATGTTTGTTGGGAGTCGCACATGCCAGTACCTAGGTAAGGACTACTAGCCAGTCAGAAGCAGAGTATGAGGGCGTGCCCTGACAGTAGCTAGGTAAGGACTACTAGCCAGTCAGAAGCAGAGTATGAGGGCGTGCCCTGACAGTAGCTAGGTAAGGACTACTAGCCAGTCAGAAGCAGAGTATGAGGGCGTGCCCTGACAGTAGCTGGGTAAGGACTACTAGCCAGTCAGAAGCAGAGTATGAGGGCGTGCCATGCTAGCAGCTAGGCGAGCATTATAACGTGTGTTCCAAAGTGACCACGTTTGTCTCTGAAGTAAAGGCTGGACTACAATAGAGCTGTTTGGAGCAGTTTGTGAACAGTGTTTTCTGTTGGAGATGGTAAGTCCCTTTGGGGGGGACTTTGGGCTTTTTCACTTTGTAAACCTATAACATGAACAAAAAATATATATAACACAATAATGGAAAGGGAAAAAGCCAAAAAGCACAATATGAGCACTTTAAACACTCCTTACATCAAATGATTGTTTTGTGAGTTAAACCCCAGTTCTTCTACCTGTTCGTCTTCTCCTGCAGGAAGCATGTGCCGTGGGCATCGAGGCGGCCATCAACCCCTCGGATCACCTGATCACCGCCTACCGCGCCCACGGGTACACGTACACCCGCGGTATCGCCGTCAAAGAGATCCTGGCCGAGCTCACAGGTGAGAGGGACGTTTTAAAATCAGAGTGGAGGAATCATACCTTTTTGACACGCCTGCAGAGCCGTCACTCCTCCTCATTCCTCCTCAGGTCGTAGAGGAGGTGTGGCCAAAGGAAAGGGAGGCTCGATGCACATGTACGCTCCACATTTCTACGGAGGCAACGGCATCGTGGGAGCGCAGGTAAAGGCACAGCACAGGAAACATTCTGCACCAAAACAACGAATTTTAACATGTTTAGTTGTGATTTATTATCTACCGTCAAGAAGGTGGTCTCTAGATTTTAAGGCACGATGATAAACCCAGATTGTAAAGGAATAGTTCACCCAAAAACAATATAAATTGTACGTAGTACTCGCCTCCTAAAGCTCTCTGTGGTCCCAGAAAAGGTCTTCTATCGAATGTCGTTAAGGAGAGCGGAGAAAAAATTAAAGTAAACGGACTTCTACGGAGGCCAACGAGAAACAAAAGGATGTTTACAAGACATTTGGATGGCGCTGCACAGGAATTTTCACATTTCAAGAAAACAGCGGTTTTTTTCTAATGGAGAACTAAGCTCTCTTAACCAGCTGACCCTTAATATTTTCTACCAAAGTGAACTATTTCAATGAAATCTGAGAGAAATAAACTGCAGGTTTTATAATGTAGTTAAAGCTCTAGTGCGTAGTTTCTGTCTCCCCCAGGAGGAATTCTAAGTAACGACAACAAAACTGTCCACATGATACAAGCCTTCAGTGATCGGTCGCAAGGTTTAAACATACAGTATTGTGCCTCAAATTTAAACTCTCTGTGCAAGCAGACTTCGACAGAGGCTGAACGAAAGACGGCAAAAAAAAAGGTTGTTTATGAGACATTTGGATAATGCTGTGAACTGTCCAGGTTCCTTTAGGAGCCGGCATCGCCCTGGCCTGCCAGTACCAAGGCAACAATCAGGTGTGTGTCGCACTCTACGGAGACGGGGCAGCCAATCAGGTAAATATCTCACAGAGCTCTTTTTAAAATCCCAGAGTAAATGAATATGGATACCTTTGCTCAACCCAACCCCTGTCTGTTCTCTCTGATCCAATCAGGGCCAGCTGTTTGAGTCGTTCAACATGGCCGCCCTGTGGAAGCTGCCGTGCATCTTCACCTGCGAGAACAACCAGTACGGTATGGGGACGTCGGTGGAGAGAGCGTCAGCCAGCACCGACTACTACAAGAGAGGAGACTTCATACCAGGAATCAGAGTGAGACAAAAACACAGCAGAGACCCTCTCAGATTCACCTGTGCATGGGGCTGTCCCCAAATATTTAATCAATTATTTTAACAGAGTGAGAGATGTTCACAGCTACTCCACCAGGGGCAGCTCTACTGACTTTTGTACCTCCTAGACTTAAGAGTAATTTAGGTAAGGAGTCCTTTTTGTATGTAGCAACAAGCCTTGTTTAGGAGGTTTTAAGCAGGCACTGAAAAAAGTTTTTTTTATTTTTTATTACTGTATTGTCTTGATGTATTTAATGTATGTATGGATGTGATTGATGCTTGATCTGCTGCCACTTGCTCTGCAGTTTTTTCTTTTTTATGTATGGTGCAAAGCTGTATCTTATAACGACAGGGTCAAATAAAATCAATCAGACATAAAGCTGCAGCAGGGTTCAGCATCGGGGTCTTGGGCGGTAGCTGCAGTGTGTCCGTTGGACCGTACGCTGCAGCTGGCCTGTATGGACCTAGACTAGAACAGGACGAGGCTAACAGTCCGCCCTGGCAGTTGCAGGTGTGAGCATCCATACAGCTGTCTGACGCTCATGTATGATACTGCACACAAATGTTCCCCGTCTGAGTTTTCCTATCATATCTGATGGTTCTGGATTAATATTCATGTGTATGTCGCATTTCCCTGCTGTAGATGTTTAAGGTTGTGCTCATTTTAACTCCTTTTTAAATATTATTGGGTAGTTTAATCTACAGCAATGCATCATATTCTATAAGATCATCACGTTTGGATGCATGGTTTTCACTGGACAGGAAGGCATCTGAAATTATTACTTCCATGTTTTTTCAAGCTGCATCTGCACTAGGATGTTAATAAAATAAAATGAAAAATTATACACAAAGGTCCAAACAGCTGGTTTTGAAACTGTTGGCTGTTCATGTCTTGTGAGGCATAATGTCCCCGCTTGTTTTGACCTGTTTGCCGTTGTCTGTTTATCTCGTAGGTGGATGGGATGGACGTCCTGTGTGTCCGAGAGGCTTTCAAGTTTGCTGCAGAACACTGCAGATCTGGAAAGGTGAGCTGAGCTGAGCTGCTCTGTGTGAGGAGAAACGACGTCAGCAGATGAAATCAGAAATGCAGGAACCACCAAAAAGTATTTTTCTCTGTAGTTAAGGACAAAACTTCCACGAATCCTCTTCTCCTTCTGTGCCTCACGTTAGCCTTCTCTAATCACATGCATGTTTGGTTTTTTTTTTGGTTTTTTTATCTTGAAGATTCACACCCTGAATCTCCATGTGGCATTTATTTATTTTCCATAACTTGTTTTCTAAAAACTCAAACTTAACTAGAGATGTTCAATTTTTCTTGCCTGATTCCGATACCTGAGCTTGTTTATAGGCCGATACAGAGTGTGTTAAAGTGTCTCGGTTGGCTACTGGTATTGGAACATGTTTGAACTAGTTTTAAATGTTTGCAATCTGATAATGTGAAGCTATTGTACCGCCGCAAAAGCTTAAAAATGTCGAGCCAATTCTGAGAGAATAGACAGATGATTGTATGAAGTTTGCAGCTGGCTGTGAGAAATGACCGGTCGTGCGTTTCAGGGTCCCATCGTAATGGAGCTGAAGACTTACCGTTACCATGGACACAGCATGAGTGACCCAGGCGTCAGGTGAGAAACCTTTTTGTAGCTCCTAAATGACTTTATCCTGTTCCATTTCATCTTCCTTTATTATTTATTAGAGTTTCGTGACGTTTGTTGTTCGTGTTTTTGTCTGCACTCTCACAAAATTGCAAACTTCAATAAAAAGTTAAACTAAATTGTAAAAGAAAAGCTAAATTAGAAGAAAAAGACCCTGAACAGCTACGACTGAAAAATCATTTATTTCTTTTTAAAGAAAGGATATATATATAGACTGTAAATAGAATATTTTTAGAAAAAAGTAGTATTTCTATTTATTTTTTTATTTTTATTTTTTTTATTAATTTATTAAATTGCTGTCAGCTCATATCAGATCATCAGGTATCATCAGTCAAATATTAAAACGTGTGTATGTTATGTGTTTGGTATCTCTTCCTGTTAAATGAGCCAGCGGGGAAGTTTGTTCTAACTGTGTGATACAACTTCCTGTGATGCAACTTCCTGTAGCTACCGCACCCGGGAGGAGATTCAGGAAGTGCGCAGTAAGAGTGACCCCATCACCATGCTGAAAGAGCGCATGCTCAGCAACAACATGGCGTCTGTGGAGGAGTTCAAGGTGAGAACACACACACACACACACACACACACACACACACACACACACACACACACACACACACACACACCTCTGTTTTAAAGACACCACCAGCATCAGTCACTGAGCTTTCACCGCTGCTCTTTCTTTATAAGAGCTTATTCAGATTTCTCAATATTTTAAAATATACAGTTTACGGGCGCCCGGGCAGCTCAGTTGGTAGAGCAGGCGCCCATATATCGAGGGTCACTCCTCGACGCCGCGGGTTCAACTCCGATCTGCGGCCCTTTGCTGCATGTCATTCCCTCCTCTCTCCTCTGTCATGTCTTCATCTGTCCTATAAATAAAGGCCTAAAAGGCACAACATTTTTTTTTTTTAAATATACAATTTACTCCCATCAACAAAACAACAAAGACCCACAAATCCTAACTACAAAACAAAATAAGCACATAACGGTGCATTCAATTTCACCTCGTAAGAAACTCTAACTGTTTTTGTAAAGTACCCTTCAGCAGTCTAGTGGCTCTTATTGTGGCATTGCCATCCTTGTTGAAGAAAAATGAGTTTAAACCAAATCCTGACACCCCTAGTAACTGTAGCAGTTCATTAGGAACAATCACAATCTGAGAGGAAGAAACGTCAGGTTTAAAATGTAGTTTAACATGTTGTAATTATGAACCTCTGGCTTAAAAGTGCTGTAGGTAGGATTGGGAAGATCCAGGATTTAGCCAAACAATTTGAACGTCAACTTCTCAGTCCCTCCCCCCTTGGAGCTAAAGCCCCAAACGGTCTCCTAAGCCCCTCCCCCCACAAGGGAGAATGGATGCGTGTGCCTGAGCAGTGATTGACACGCAGTTAGACACCCCCCCTGGCCCTGATTGGTGCATCTGAACAGGGAGCGGGGGATTTTTGCAAATCACACTACAGGCTGTAGGTGGTGCCAGAGGAGCCAGATTTCTTTTTAACTACCTGCTTCATGTAGTTCTACTGTAACATAGGGTCAGTTTTGTCAAATATGACAGAAAGGTAGTTTTATAAGGCTTACCTACTGCACCTTTTTTAAGCCTCACCTCACTCTACTTTATGATAGAGCACCATGTTGTGGCGCTGTTTGATTTACCGCGACTCCTCTCTGTCCCGTCAGGAAATTGACATTGCGATCCGTAAGGAGGTGGAGGAGGCGGCTCAGTACGCTACCTCGGACCCAGAGCCGCCGCTGGAGGAGCTGTGCAACCACATCTTCAGCAACGACTCACCGCTGGAAGTCCGCGGGACAAACCCCTGGGCCAGGCTCAAGTCCGTCAGCTAGACACACACACACACACACACACACACACACACACACACAGACCTTCCACCCAGCACTAAACGAAGACCCTTTAGCTGCACCGACACCCTGACTTTTTAAGAAATAACATCCAGCACCTCCTTCCTCGATGTTAAGATCATTCCGCACCTTAATGGGACTCAGCTTTGACCTGAAACCTGTCAGTGTTATTTATTTATAGTTTTATATAGAAATATATTTAAGATGTAGATTTATTCTTTGTGTGTGTGTGTTCTGCCGTAAATCTGACCAGTCAGTTGGCGTTGTACCTCGAGCCACGGTCAGCTGCTGCCAGAGATGTTTGGGGTGTACGAGTAGAGTCTTCAGAGTTCACCGTGTGTACTTTACAAGTGTTACATATTCCAGGGCAATATATTATACGCACGAAACGTAGTTTTCCTCTTGTCTGTTTTACGTTCCTCCACTTTAAGAAGTGTGTTTGTTTTCCATCTTTTACGTGTTAAAAATTCTGCTTTAAGAAACTGTCTGAAACACTTTTAAACTTCCAAGAAACCAGCGCCAACTTTGGAAAAAAAACAATCATGAATATTTTAACGCTTGTTGAGTCTTTCGGTTTTTCACGTCTTTGTTTTAGTTTAAACTATTTTTAAGAGACTGCAGGAAGGATTCAGTATGTTGTTGTTTTTTTTTTTTTTTTTTTGTTTTTTTTTAATATATGGAGGCTGGAATAACACTACAGGGCAAAGGACAAGTACATTTGCTCAAGTACTTTACTTAAGGATAATTTTCAGGAGCTTTAAGGGCCATCCACACAGAAACGCTTTTTGGCGTAAACGCACACGTTTTGCATCGTTTTGGCCGATCGTCCAAACGAATTCTGTAAAAGCACCGCCTGAAGACGCACTTTTTAGAAACCTGGTCCCAGGGTGAAAAAATTCAAAAACACCGCCCTTGCGAAGCCGCATACTCGCGTATCGATGATGTCATCAACAATGGCGGGCTCCATGCATGTGTTCCTGCTGGAGAAGATACTGAGCCTATTAGGGTTACAACATATACTGTCTGATTGTATACAGCGCGCAAGCTTTATGCGCGTTCTCCTCCTCTTCTTCGCCATTTGTTGGCGAATTTCTGTAGCAGAAACAGCGCCACCTATAGGCCTGGAATATGAAGTAGTGTGTTGAGTCATTTACAAATGGATCCGTTTGGACGCAAATATTCTTAAAACGATGCCGGGGAAGTCGAGTAATTTTATTTTATGTTGCTTTATAATTCACCACATTTCAGAGGGAAATGTACTGTTCTTGTTTGTTGGATACATGTAGTTACTTTACAGATTCAGATTATTAATACACAATATAATTAATAAATAAAATGTATTACAGATAAAGCCACACAATATATCAATTAGTCAAGACATTTTTTTTCAATGCAGGACTTTTACTTGTAACAGTATTTCTACACTCATATTGCTACTTTTACTTAAGTAAAATATCTTGAGTACTTCTCGCACTGCTGCTTATAAGGTGCTTATTTGTATTTATTTGGCGTTGTACAGACTTATCATACGAGGATTCCTGATAGTAAAGATGACTGATCAGTGAATCAAAGCCCTGAACTAAATACTCAACAATCAGCAAAGGTTTTTATCCAAAAAGGACTTCCAGTAAACTACAGACCAGCACATCCCAACATTTACCAGCCACTGGTCACTGCAGTTGTTGAACTCTCCTCCAAATAATCGCTACCTGCCTGACTGTGATAAAGTAAAATAAATACGATTCTAGTTTGTTGATTTAAAAAGTGGAAAGAAACTGAAGTTTGAAGAGAAACCTTCTTCTCTGTTGAAAGATGGATGCACTTTATTTTACAGTTTATCTGCACACGTTATGCTGCGTTCCAGACATATTTTTATCCCGTAAATTACGACTTGAAGTCACGACTCATGACTTCGGCAAAGTCACGACAAGTCGGTTTAGTTACATTTATGTACAGCAGATTTGTGCGTCTGATGATAAAAATGACATTTGGCACACCGTCAAAGCTGGCTAGCTAAACATTGTGCCGTTGGCAGGGTTCAGATTAGGCTACCTAACGTTGACGTTAGCTAGCCGCTAGCTGATACCAGCGATTTCTAGTCGGCGACATATTTTTGACTTCATTTAATAAACATAACCTGTAGTAGTACACAATCATATGCGTGTTGTTTTGATTACAATGTGCGGAATTACTTTACGTTGCCTATTTGTCTATTTATTTCTATTTCTCACTGTTAATCACCGGCATCTGTACAGCATCAACAGGGGTCTCCATTGTTGTTTATGTGTGTGTGACGTCAACAACTGTAACTGGGAGTACAACCAAGGGGGTAAGCTTCTCCTCGGACCGCGAACCTCCTATGGCGCCATTTTAATGCTACAAAGCGATCACCCCCCGTTAGCATCCCATTGACTGCCATTCATTTTGACGTCACTTTGACAGAGAATAACTTTACATCTCAAGAGTTTAAAGACTCTATTTGTCCATTGTTCATTTCTAAAGAAACACAACAATGTATAAAAGGCTCCATTACCTTGTACCTCACGTTATGGCTCCGTAGCAGACGTTTTTATAAAAATAGGCTAACGATTGGGTCATAACCACGAGACTTACTGTCTCATAGTAGAGGAATTACCGTATAGTACAGGAGAAGCTCTCAGGCAGTTTCGTCTCACATTAGCTGTTTAAGTGTAATTACTAATGTTAACTATCATTTTAGTGATCAATAATTAGCCTGTGTCTATGTTATCTCCTTACATATACCTACGCTCTCCGTCTCTGCAAGATTGGGAATGATTGAGATTTCTCTTGGCACAGCTACCAGAAGACTTCCAACTTTCAGACGCGTTGCTCACGGCACATTTACGTCGTCTCTCTCAGTTGGAGGCTGCGCAGTAACGCTCAGCGCTCACCGGAAAAGTGCTTCTAACGGCCTTCACTGGTCTCCGTCCAGAGACACGGGATCTGTTGGTCCACTCTTATATACAGTCTGAGTACAACGACCTGGTACAAGTTCACAGGGAGTAAGTTACGGGTTTGACTGCCGTTCCAGGGCACTTTCACCAGTAGAAGGTTGTGAAAACACTGGTTACAGGTTGCCTGGAATGTAGCATTAATCTGTAGTTTGGAGAATTATGTGACCACCGCATGTTAACATGCACTTAAAATATGGAGCTGCTATCTGTGTTCGCTTACGGAAAAATCTGAAACAAAAAATCTGCAGCAGCTTTAACGGGGTTTCCTGTTCCTCGTCTCACGGACCTCTAACTGTTACTGAACCTGAGCTTGTACAGATGTGAAGCTCTTCTTGACTATTATGTGTGTTGAACTGAAAGACTGTTTGGCTGTAAAATAAATGCATAAAGAAAGTGTGAAGATGAATAAAAGTTTGTTTTGTGTTGAATACAAAGTTGAGTCTCCTACTTGAGTCTTTTCTTTTCATACTACTTTATACTTCTACTCCACTACATTTATCTGACCGCTTTAGTTACTTAAATTAATGTTTTTGAACACAAACTGCATGCGGATCTTATAAAATATGTTTTGCTATAATCTAAATGAGGTGTGTAAAATATTCAAGTTTGTTTTATAAATGAAATGTTTGATTTAAAAATTGTTAATTCATCTGGAATATACATGATTTTGTTAACTTTGAATATTTCTTAAGTAGATGTTTTGAGGCGATTCCTTGCAACCAACAATCTACTTCTGACCTTTGAAGTACTGTGCTAAAGTACAAATTTGAGGTACTTGAGTCTTATCTTTTTATGCTGCTTTATACTTCTACTTCACTACATTTATCTGGCGGTTTTTAGTTACTTTACAGATCAAGATTTTTGGACACAAAACATACAAAGAGCTTTATGAATTTATATAAAATATTAATATTAAGAGTTTTATGAAATTAAACTCCCCAACAGTTAAAACAAGTACAGCTGAAAAGATTAGTCTATTAATTAGTTGATTGAAAGAAAATGAACTGGAAATTATCATACGATATTAAACATTTGATGGTTCCAGATTTGCTTTTTTTCCTTTTAATAACTTATTCGTTATAAAGTTTTGGGCTATTGGTCGGACAAAACAAACATTGTGAAGGTATCGCTCTGTCCTCTGGGAACATTTCTCTCACTGTTTTCAGTCTTGTATAAAGTACTTGAAAGCAATACTTGAGTAAAAGTACAAGTATCTTACCAGAAAATGTCACCTTTTAGAATATTGAGTAAAAGTCTTAAAGTATCTACAGAAAGTATGTGCAGGTGCACATATGTAGCTATCTCTCTCTCCCCCCCTCCCCTCATGTCTTTGTCTGTCCTGAGGAAATAAAGGCCTAAAATGCCCCAAAAAATCTTTAAAAAAAAAAAAAAAAAAAATCACGTGGCCGGTTAGCTCAGTTGGTAGAGCGGGCGCACATATGCAGAGGTTTATTCCTCGATGCAGAAGGTCAAGGGTTCGAATTCGACCTGTGGCAGTTTTCCTGCATGTCTTCCCCCCCTCTCTCCCCTTTCATATCTCTGCTTTCCTATCTAATAAAGGCAGAAATGCCCTGTTACGGCCACAGCAAACTAAACACAATTTAAATGTGACCGTCAACATATTGATAACACCAAACCCGAGGATAGTGAAAGTAAATCAAAGTTTATTCACAAATTAACTACTATTAATTAACCAAAACTATGGGAGTCTGGAGGTCTGGCCAAAATGAACAAAAGAAGGGAAGAAGCCTGGGCCAACCCATGAAGGGCCGTCGGACCCAGAACTTCCCCCCCCCCTAAACTAAAAAGTAGACTAACTAATAAAAACAAAGCTGCGAAAACTAGACTACCAGACCTCCATCCTCAAAGCAATGAAATAAAAGAAAGATAACAGAAAACAACAGAAGACAATGATGATCTGTGCTGCTTCAGTCTCTCTCCAATTTCTATCTCCCAGCCACTTATATCCAGGGGCGGGGCCACCCTCAATCACAGATCAGGAACACCTGAGATGAACAGAGAGGAGGAAAGAGCAGGGCAGGGAGCACATAACAGCCCAAAAATTAAATAAAAAAATAAAAAAATAATTAAAAGTCTAACAACAACGCTCCAACATACGAAAACATTTCTTGCAAATACGGCCACAGGTGTGTAATGTTATCTTCATCACCACTGTCGTCGGGGTGGTCATTGCCTGTTGCGTTGATGTCAGAGCCTGCAGCAGGCGTTTCCATGACGCTATCCGTTGTTATGCTTCCTCCTCATCTTCTTTAGTTTTGGCGCTTGGCAACAAACGGGCATTACATCACTAACTGGAATGGAGCGTGCAGCAACTTGCAATCTAGGAGCGATGAGTCGCCAAACTGCTTTTTTGCAGTCTAACAAATGTCTTCTGATGTTATTTTGTAGTGACGAGTAACGAAGATGCTTAGGGGGAAATGTATCGGAGTAAAAGTATACATTTTATTTAGGAAATGTAGTGGAGTAAAAGCAAAAGTTTCCAGAAATATAAATAACGAAGTAAAGTACAGATACGTCAAAATTCTACTTAAGTACAGTAACTAAGTATTTGTACTTTGTAACATTACAACAGACTATTTTTACAAACCAATCAATCGATTAATGTTTAAAATAATAAGCAGGTGAATCCAGAATAAAAATAATCATTAGTTATTAGCTCAAAATGAGCTCCAGCTCAACCGACTCCAACAGTACAATCCTGTGGGGGGTCTGGGTGTCCTCCCGAGGGAAGTTTTGAGCATCAACGACTTAATTTCCTGTATTTGGATACACTTTTATGCACCAATTTACGGTGGAATTACCTTTATTTAGCTTATGTGAAGAAGAAAAACACAGTTGACAATTCAAAATATATCAAAAATTATAATGGAAAGTATGTTGTAGCGTGTCATTGGGCATTTTTAAGTGAGTATATGGAATTCCTGGAGCTTTTTTAGGGGGTATACTGCCTATACCTGCCGATCACATAGACTACACCACTGGGAGTATTTTCACAGTGTGGTATTAGTACTTTTACTGCAGTAAAGGATCTGAATACTTTCTCTATCACTGATATTTTACTGTGTCAGCAATTTAACTGTCTCACAGTGGATTTCATATCAGAAGTTTCCCATAATCCTGTGATCTAAATGCATGAAAATGTCTACGAAAAAAAGAACTCTGTACACGTGAAAAATGAACGAAAATTAAGCAGCATGGTTCCTGTTTTGGTCCAGGCTCTCTCCTCCATCTCGGACCACTAGATGTCACCATCAGGCTGTAAAATCGACTTCTTTTATTTACCGACAGTCATGGCAACCAAACATACAGTAGAACAGCGTGTTAATCAACTGGAAGTGTTGTTACTCTAATCATATTACAGGCAGTTAATGAAAATCCTCACAATTATACACTTAAAAAAAGCTGTAACATCCTTAAACAAGAGTTACTGTGTAAGAATGAAATGTATCGTAATGATTTTGAGTGTACAGCTTCACATTTGACCGCTCGTTTTGAAAAGACTTGGTTCATCATGGGGATAATCTCTCTCACAAACACAACGTATTACGGTTGTAATAATGTATTTGTGTGACATTTAAAACAAAGCTACAAGGTGCCTATAAGAAGAAACAAAAACACATGTCAGAGCAACAAAATAACTTGGGACAATCCAAAAAAAGGAGAAGTTGATTCATAAAAATGACCTGAATTAATCGAGACACTTAAAAAAAAACACTTAATGCAGAAATGCAACTTTATAAAGTTTTTAGTAGAGATTTGAAAGAAAGTCACAGGAACGTAGACAGGGAAGTTGTTTTTAAGTTTTTAAGTGAGTCACACTGATGGACTGCAGAGGTTCTCGGCACAAAACTCAAATATAAACTGGAGCCAGACCCTGAAGTGTTGTTTTTTTTTTTGAAGATGGATACATTATGAAATCCAAAGGAGGAAAAAAAAGTACAAAAGACTTAAAGTGCTCATATAATGCTCATTCTCAGGTTCATAATTGTATTTAGAGGTTGTATCAGAATAGGTTTACGTGGTTTAATTTTCAAAAAACACCATATTTTTGTTGTGCTGCACATTGCTGCAGCTCCTCTTTTCACCCTGTGTGTTGAGCTCTCTGTTTTAGCTACAGAGTGAGACCTCTCACTGCTGTAACATCTTTGTTGGGAGTCGCACATGCTCAGTAGCTAGGTAAGGACTACTAGCCAGTCAGAAGCAGAGTATGAGGGCGTGCCCTGACAGTACCTAGGTAAGGACTACTAGCCAGTCAGAAGCAGAGTATGAGGGCGTGCCATGCTAGCAGCTAGGTGAGCATTATAACGTGTGTTCCAAAGTGACCACGTTTGTCTCTGAAGTAAAGGCTGGACTACAATAGAGCTGTTTGGAGCAGTTGGTGAACAGTGTTTTCTGTTGGAGATGGTAAGTCCCTTTGGGGGGGGCTTTGGGCTTTTTCACTTTGTAAACCTATAACATGAACAAAAAAGATATATAACACAATAAAGGAAAGGGAAAAAGCCAAAAATCATAATATGAGAACTTTAACAATTGAAACAAACAAGCCAAAAACACAGACATTGGATTGATAAATGCAACACCAAAAGTTACGATGATGTGCAATTAAAACAATCCAAAAAAAGCCCTGCGGCCTGATGGCAGAGACACCAGGCTCTACGTCAGCGGTTCCCAAACTTTTTCACATTAAAAAAAACTCTGATAAGATTTCGTCCCAGGGTCCCCCATCTGATAGGATCTTTGATTTGACATGTTTAATTACAGAAAGGGTATGAAACCCATAACCAAAATAGTCATACATTCTGTCATTGTGTTACTTAAAGATTGAATTACAATGAAAATAACTATTCCTCTTTGTGTTGGAGACCCCCTGGAACCCCCTCAAGGACCCCTGGGGGTCCCCCGGACCCCACTTTGGGAACCACTGCCCTAGGTAGGGTTACCAAATTTAAAAGAATGAGTCTATTTTTGAATGTGATATCCATGTAAGGTACTCTGATTAGTTACATTCCACCACACAGAGCAGACATACAGATTTTAAATGTGAATATTTTGATTTGTGGATATTGCATTTAGCTAATTTGTGTTTAGAATGAATTAAATAAATTAGTTTTTCTGTGTCAGAATGATGACTGAGTCATGGATCTTGTTATATATCAGAATAATAATAATAATAATAATAATAAGCCAAAGTAGAGTTTACGTTATTTTTTTCTGCCCAGGAAGCCGCCTCCTGACGTGACGCAGGCGTGACGCAGCGGTCTGACGGACAGGTAAGCCGACACCGGCCGCCATATTGGGAAACAACGGAAGTGAGAGAGAGAGAGAGAGAGAGAGAGAGAGAGAGAGAGAGAGAGAGAGAGAGAGACAGAGAGAGAGAGAGAGAGAGAGAGAGAGAGAGAGCGAGAGAGAGAGAGAGAGAGAGAGAGAGAGAGAGAGAGAGAGAGAGAGAGAGAGAGAGAGAGAGAGAGAGAGACAGAGAGAGAGAGAGAGAGAGAGAGAGACAGAGAGAGAGAGAGAGAGAGAGAGAGAGAGAGAGAGACAGAGAGAGAGCGAGAGAGAGACAGAGAGAGAGACAGAGAGAGAGAGGGACAGAGAGAGAGAGAGAGAGACAGACAGAGAGACAGAGAGAGACAGAGAGACAGAGAGAGAGACAGAGAGAGAGAGGGACAGAGAGAGAGAGATAATTGTGTGTGTGTGTGTGTGTGTGTGTGTGTGTGTGTGTGTGTGTGTTTTGAGTCAATCAGTTTCCGAAAAAGGGCGTCCTCCTCGCTGCTTTTTCTCATGTCAGTCTCCCCGGAGGAAGGGGCGGTCTCAGCGCCGTAGCAGATCCGGAATTAGAAGGTGTTCGCACGGCTCGGCTCTGCTCGAACGTTCGGTGGGACGGTTCGGTTCCACAGGAGAGCCAACGGCAGAGGGAACAGAAACGGAACTAGCTCAAACACATTTCATTAAAAAGAAGAAAAGAAAAAGAAAGAAAGAAGGAAGGAAGGAAGGAAGGGAGGGAGAAGCCCGGTGGACTGAAAAGTGTCGACCGAGGGAGGGACGACGAACCTGGGGCAGAAGAGAGGAGTAAAAAAAGAAGAAATAAAAGTAGGAGAAAAAAAAAAGGAGAAGATGCCTCTGGCTCAGTTGGCGGATCCCTGGCAGAAGATGCCTCTGGGGGGGACGGCTGCAGAGGTGAGACATTCATTTAAACATTTCTCCTCTTGTCAAACTGCCTGACAGTTGTAGTAGACAGGTAACGCAGGAATACACCACACAGGATGTCATTTAAATAATGCACCTTAAAGTCACTGTTAGATAATTAGTCGACCTTTAAAGCTGCAATATGGACAACACATGATATAAAATACACTAACACAACACAACAATGCATCTTAAAGTCACTATTAGAGCATTATTCTACTCTTAGAGCTACTATAGGGACGCCAAATTTGATTATAATACACATTCAAGTCATTATTGGATAATTGTTCTTGCCTCAAAGGTCCAATATTTAACAACAACTTATATAAAATATAGGAACGCCAAATTAGATCAAAATACACTATAAAGCATCACCCTGAGCACACAAACATGCTGTAATAATCCTGTATAGAAGTATTAAACACAAATTTAATACTTTTTCTTTTAATCTATGAATCTGGTAGTCTTAAATATCAGAAAATTGTGAGAAATTCTTGTCACAATTTCCTAAAGCCTAAGCTGAAGTCTTTAACTGTCTTGTTTTCTCTGAACAACTCAAATATTAATATAAGACAAAATCCTTGCAAAATTTAGGAGTGAATTTGATATTTTTGCAAGAAATATGACTGATATCATTCATCGATTACCCAAATAGTTTTATAATGATCCCTTTATGATTCAGCTCTACAATAACGTGACACAAAGGTTATTCTTGAGTAACACAAATGCTTCCTCAGAGCACAAATGGGGCATAAAATGATGCCGTATGTTAACAGGAAACCTCTAAAATTACTACTGAGTGTCACAAATCACTACCCGTCACTCTGGGGATGTTCGGAATAAAGCAGACAAGTGTGTGAAATCTTTTTGTGGTGGTTTTTGATATTTTTGATTTGAGGATTTTATTTCCTGGGGTAAAACAAAAAATAGGCAAAGTTGAAGTGTGTCATTGTTCTAAAAAAACTAAAACAAGGAGCTTTGTCTCCAAAACGGAGACACAAGATTGAAACAAAAACAGCTCCTGTGTTTGGGGAGTTTTTTTTTTTTTTTTTCCAATTCTTCCTTCCTACGAGTTTTTGAATCTTGATAAAGAGCGGGAGGCGGTGCCACTGTGACTGCATGATTCAGGAAGAGCTTACGTCTATATGTGTGTGTGTGTGTGTGTGTGTGTGTGTGTGTGTGTCCACTTCCTGTTTGAGGTGTCACAATGGCTGACTGGAGAAATGGCTGTGTCACTTATGTGTCACTCTGGAGGCAGATTGTGAATAATCAAACATGATTCGTGCTCAAACGTTGAACAAGAATGCACTGAGTCACTTCTGTTATTCTGTCTGGCCTTCCAAACGTGCTCCTGCCTGCTCGCAGCTTTCTCCACCCGGCCTCTTTTCACCTCACTTTCAACCAGACGGGAACGTGCAGATGCTCTGCGCGGTAAAGCTGACCTTTGACCCCATGCGTGACAACTCTTTTAGCCTCTCGGCGTGCAGCAGCGAAGTGTCGTAGGCTGTCGTACCAGCTTTGTATTTTTATTTAGGCCACCACAGGACACGAGACAACACGCACACAAAGGAGTGAGTGGTGAAGTTGTGAAATAAAGAAGAGATGCTTCTGTAGGATTTTTGCCCTGGAGACAAGGGCACACACACACACACACACACACACACACACACACACACAGACACAGAGCAGAGCAGAGCAGAGAGGGGCTGCACTTGTCTGCAGAAATGTGAAAACAAAGATGAGTGTAGATCAAGATGGCTGCAGCTATGAATCTGCACTCTGCCCGCTTAAATGTTTTTTTTTACAATATGAAGAAAGTGCATTAGAAAAGCTGGATAGAAATATCGTTTAGGGCCGCAACTACTGATTATTTCTTTCTCAATTAATCCATTAGTAGTTTTGTCTATAAAATGTCAGAAAATATTGAAAAATCTTAAAGGAGAATTCCGGTCCATTTCAACACGTAGCTCTGTTGTTTGTTGTCACGTAGTGCTGTCAGTAGCGAGAAAAACGAAAATAATCGGTGTTGCCTACAACGAGTTATGGTACTGCTAGCTTTCGCACCCAGACGGCTGAATTGGGACAGGTTTTAAACGTGCTTTTAGCCTCTTAACATGTTCGAGATGTCATTACAAGCGCCTAGCCATGTGAAGTGATTCCTTCCGACTGAACACAGTGAATCTGACTGCAGTAGATGTGAAAGAAATGCATAAAAGTTTATATAGTATATCATGACTTCGCGTAAACATACCCAGCCACTTTCTTAAGCCAAAGTGGCGTGTTATCTGTACGCATTTTGAGCTATCCGCGTGGATGTCTACGCTGTATACAGCGGACGTAAACATACACGCCACGTGGCGTGTTATCGCGAGAAGAAAGCGACGGTTGAGTTTAGGAAACGTCACACGTGGGACGCAATCCCCGGTCTCCGGGGTGAAAGTCCTGTGTTTTCAATTCACGCGCAATCGCAAGGTAATGTAAGTCAATGGAGGTCAAACTGCGTTGATAAGCACGCTGAAAAGCGAGTATGCATATTTATAACACGCCAAAAATGGCATACGAATTGACGTGTCATACATACGCCATTTCATGAGATCAGTCTGGTTTCAAAGATAGAAAAAATATCCAGTTACAATGCCTGCAAGATAGCGATAATGCTTATTAATACCGGCTGTAAATGCAAAAAGCGTGCCATCTGATGTCATTATCCAGATAAAGTATCCAAATCATATGTCAATATCAGGTAGAGCTGCAAAGATTAATCAGTCAACTATTAAATAAATTGCCAACTATTTTGGTAATCTGTTTGAGTACATTTTTATGGGAAAAAAAGTTAGAAATTCTCTGATTCCAGCTTGTTAAATGGGAATATTTTCTAGTTTCTTCTCTCCTGTGTGACAGTAAACTGTCGTTGCAGCCCTAATATCAGGTGTGAATGATTTCAGTGTTCGGTAACTTGACAGTTTTTGACACTCAGTGCTGCAGTCCGTTCTTCAAAAGCAGGGTTTTCAAACTGTGAGGCACGGTGGGAGAGTTGCCAAAGATATTTAATGAGGTGAAAGGGAGCAGGGAGGTGCAGATGTTCTGAAAAAAGTTAGTTATTGTTAGGGTTAGGTATCGTTGGGGTTTTTTCCGATACCGGTGCTAAAACAATACTTTTAAAACGGTGCCTGAACCGGTGCCTGAACCGAAATATATATATATATTTATAATGTATATAATATAAAATATAAAAAAGGAGCACCAAATGACAGTTGGCGACATTAAAGAACGGCTTGTTTATTGCTAAGGCCATATGGTCAAAATTAAATGATTGATTAATAATGTAATAACAATAACAATAACTTATAACAATGACTTATTTCACCAGTAAATTGCTGGTAAACGACAAAAACAAGCACCAGATGGGAAAAGGGTATTTTACAATAACTTTGAATGCACCACAAGGCTGGCGAGTTTCAAGTGAACGCACCGTCTGTTGTTTTTCCGACAACGGCAGCTGCAGTCAGACTGTTACGTCCCGCTGTTGGAATCCTCTACAGGGAGATACAGTCACACTTTACACCGCTTAACGTTAGCTGTCAGCATTTTAACCGTTGGGTTTAATCCAGCTACTAGCTAACGGTAACGTAGCGTCCCGTGCAGCGATGCTTCTGAAAAAAAAAAAAAAAAGTCAGGCACCGAAATGTTAGTTCTTATTCAGTCTCGTTACTACCGTTTACGACGGGACCGGTGCCCTATTGGCACCGCGTTTCGGTACACAACCCTAGTTATTGTGGTTTGGCCCACTTATCATCACAGGATGCACGTATTTGTAGATTCAGTGTGACTTACTCTGTCCGAGGATATCATTATCTTTGATGTCCATCGAGAATAAAAGATTAGAAATCTGTTTAAAAATCATAGAAAAAAGACTTCTCTTCCGGAACTTGCCTGATAATCATCACATATTTAAGTTTTCTTCAGTATCAAAGTAATCTAGTTATAGTTGTCTGTACATCCATAGGTACACTGCAGAAAAGAGCTGCTAATGGCTCATTCAGCAAACTTTTAATTTTTTTTTAGATTATTGTCATTGTGCAGAGTACAAAGATAACGAAATGCAGTTTGCGTCCAACCAGAAGTGCAAAAAGAGCAGAAAAGTGCAATGTGATATTCAAGTATAGACAGGACAAGAAATATAGTGCAGTGTAGACAGTAGTGTACAGTTGGTTAACAGAAGGTGGTTTAGAGTAATATAAATGAAATATAAATGTGTGCAGTGTATTAGCAGTTACCTTTTTATAAGAGCAGAATAAATATGGCTATGTAATATGAACAATGTTGCTTATTTGGCAAAATATAGGCTAAAAAAAAGTAACTAATTGGCCATATGTCAACCCCCAAATTATTATATTATGGGAACTGTGGTTCCAAAACTTGGAGCATTATTATCTCCCAAAAGGATCTTTTATATTTCTCAAACGCTGACAGTCTCTTTTAAACCATAGTAAACAATTTAAAAGTGTGTTTGGGTATGACGGGGACTCACAGTGTCATCAGAGACAGTCTGCCCAGTTTTTATCCAGGAACAGCCTCTGCAGTCCTTTATTTGGAGAATAAACAGAGCTTGTCCTCCTCTGTCCTCTCTGTCACCTTCCATCTCTGCATCTTTCCCCCTCTTTCTAATCAAAATCCAGAACTCGTCCTGTCTATCATCCATCTCCTCTCCCCCTGCTGTGCAGTTTTCAGGCTTATCCTCCCGGCGCTGCACTTACCCGGAAAGTAAATAATCACCATAATCGCTTTTTATTGTTGTTATTGTTTTTGTCAGGCAGTAGTATCAGTGCTATCAGTGTCTGAATCGCAGCTGTTGTTGCAGTAGGTAGGCAGACCGGCTGCTAATCTGCCTTTTACGTAATGCTAATTCATTTCTCTGTTTTTGTTCTTCCTTTTTAAACCGAGCAGATGAGGCAGAAGCGGTCAGACTCTGCTGATAAACCTCACGCTGTGACCGTCTGGGGACTTTAAAAAAATATATATATATATATTTCAACTCTGGTTGATTCCTCCGTCACAGGGAGCAGGAGGGAGATGATGAGAGGGTTTCAGAATACAAGATACTCATTGAGCGACACGCTTCACCTCTGAATGCTTGGAAGTAGGGGTGCGTGATATATCGACTCAATGTCGTTATCGCGTACCGATAAGTATGCAATATTTTTTAATATTTATTTTGTGGAGCGCTGCGTCCCGTCCGTTGGCTGTGTGGCTTAGTTGTGTTTGATTTAGAGCTTGAAACGCTGTAATGATCATGTTTCATTGGCCAGTTACCGTGGTTACCGTGCCACTTGCACATGTTAGTGCACATCAGCGCACGGGGCCACTACGTGACCAACCCTATGGAGCGTACCACGTGTGTGCATATTTCAACAGAGTGACAGTGTGAGTGAAGAAATAGAGACAACTAAACGGAACAAATCAGAAAAGAGAAAGAAAAGTTGTGTCCTGTTCTCTTTATTTATTTATTTTATACTGTCCAACCAGTAGAACATGTCCTGTTCTCTTTATTTACATATTATATACTGTCCAACCAGTAGAACATGTCCTGTTCTCTTTATTTATATATTATATACTGTCCAACCAGTAGAACATGTCCTGTTCTCTTTATTTATTTATTTTATACTGTCCAACCAGTAGAACATGTCCTGTTCTCTGTATTTATATATTATATACTGTCCAACCAGTAGAACATGTCCTGTTCTCTGTATTTATATATTATATACTGTCCAACCAGTAGAACATGTCCTGTTCTCTGTATTTATATATTATATACTGTCCAACCAGTAGAACATGTCCTGTTCTCTGTATTTATATATTTTATACTGTCCAACCAGTAGAACATGTCCTGTTCTCTGTATTTATATATTATATACTGTCCAACCAGTAGAACATGTCCTGTTCTCTGTATTTATATATTATATACTGTCCAACCAGTAGAACATGTCCTGTTCTCTGTATTTATATATTATATACTGTCCAACCAGTAGAACATGTCCTGTTCTCTGTATTTATATATTTTATACTGTCCAACCAGTAGAACATGTCCTGTTCTGTAGACATAATACAACGATATTATTGCGATTTTAAACATATTGCAATATTCTGCGATATATTGCAATTCATTACCTTTTTTCCAACTTCAAATTTTTCCCAATTTCAAATGATGTCCCCAAAAGTAAACTTTGTCAACATCTGTTTGATCTAAAAATATATATTTCTCTGTTTGTTCATCTCACTTCAGTTTTATTGCTGCAAAATGGGATCGTCAAGCAGACAGACTGACCAACACGTATATACAGTGAGGAAAATAAGTATTTGAACACCCTGCTATTTTGCAAGTTCTCCCACTTAGAAATCATGGAGGGTCTGAAATTGTCATCGTAGGTGCATGTCCACTGTGAGAGACATAATCTAAAAAAAAAATCCAGAAATCACAATGTATGATTTTTTAACTATTTATTTGTATGATACAGCCGCAAATAAGTATTTGAACACCTGAGAAAATCAATGTTAATATTTGGTACAGTAGCCTTTGTTTGCAATTACAGAGGTCAAACGTTTCCTGTAGTTTTTCACCAGGTTTGCACACACTGCAGGAGGGATTTTGGCCCACTCCTCCACACAGATCTTCTCTAGATCAGTCAGGTTTCTGGGCTGTCGCTGAGAAACACGGAGTTTGAGCTCCCTCCAAAGATTCTCTATTGGGTTTAGGTCTGGAGACTGGCTAGGCCACGCCAGAACCTTGATATGCTTCTTACAGAGCCACTCCTTGGTTATCCTGGCTGTGTGCTTCGGGTCATTGTCATGTTGGAAGACCCAGCCTCGACCCATCTTCAATGCTCTAACTGAGGGAAGGAGGTTGTTCCCCAAAATCTCGCAATACATGGCCCCGGTCATCCTCTCCTTAATACAGTGCAGTCGCCCTGTCCCATGTGCAGAAAAACACCCCCAAAGCATGATGCTACCACCCCCATGCTTCACAGTAGGGATGGTGTTCTTGGGATGGTACTCATCATTCTTCTTCCTCCAAACACGGTTAGTGGAATTATGACCAAAAAGTTCTATTTTGGTCTCATCTGACCACATGACTTTCTCCCATGACTCCTCTGGATCATCCAAATGGTCATTGGCAAACTTAAGACGGGCCTTGACATGTGCTGGTTTAAGCAGGGGAACCTTCCGTGCCATGCATGATTTCAAACCATGATGTCTTAGTGTATTACCAACAGTAACCTTGGAAACGGTGGTCCCAGCTCTTTTCAGGTCATTGACCAGCTCCTCCCGTGTAGTTCTGGGCTGATTTCTCACCTTTCTTAGGATCATTGAGACCCCACGAGGTGAGATCTTGCATGGAGCCCCAGTCCGAGGGAGAGTGACAGTCATGTTTAGCTTCTTCCATTTTCTAATGATTGCTCCAACAGTGGACCTTTTTTCACCAAGCTGCTTGGCAATTTCCCCGTAGCCCCTTTCCAGCCTTGTGGAGGTGTACAATTTTGTCTCTAGTGTCTTTGGACAGCTCTTTGGTCTTGGCCATGTTAGTAGTTGGATTCTTACTGATTGTAGGGGGTGGACAGGTGTCTTTATGCAGCTAACGACCTCAAACAGGTGCATCTAATTTAGGATAATAAATGGAGTGGAGGTGGACATTTTAAAGGCAGACTAACAGGTCTTTGAGGGTCAGAATTCTAGCTGATAGACAGGTGTTCAAATACTTATTTGCAGCTGTATCATACAAACAAATAGTTAAAAAATCATACATTGTGATTTCTGGATTTTTTTTTTTAGATTATGTCTCTCACAGTGGACATGCACCTACGATGACAATTTCAGACCCCTCCATGATTTCTAAGTGGGAGAACTTGCAAAATAGCAGGGTGTTCAAATACTTATTTTCCTCACTGTATATATATATATATATATATATATATATATATATATATATATATATATAATAAAAGATCGATTCTTGGCGTCTGTGTATCGATACAGTATTACCACGGAAAATATTGCGATACTATGCTGTATCGATTTCTTCCCCCACCCCTAGAATCTATTTTGATGCGTTTTCCCGTAACTTTTGTAATTTTACATATGTTTAAAAATATCGAAATTAATATCGATATCGCAATATTCATAATCGATTTCGCAATATCACATTTTGTCAATATCGTTAGAGGGGTTGAAATTAATCAAATAATCGATGCATTGAATCGTGGACATGGACGATGCTGCATCGATAATCGGCCGGGCCATAATCGATTATTTCTGTTTACAATTTAATGTAGTCCTAACAACCTTTCTGTTTACATATTCTGGTATGTTTTGCACATTCAGGAAGTGCCATGTGCTCAGTGCTGTAGTTTTATGTATCCAATTTATTTAGTATTAGAGCACTGCAGAATGTTTGGTTTTTGAAGTCTGAAAAGCTATGAATTAAATATCCTAGATGGCTTTAATAGAAAAATGTATATTGTCGCATTGTGATGCATCGAGATATCGAATCGCTGACATGATAATCGTAATCGAATCGGGACATCAGTGAAGATTCACACCTCTAAATATTGTGCAAATATATGTTTTACAACAAAGATAAAAGTCACAAATCTATCCGTCTGGAAGAAGCCTGCACAGTAAGTATTGGCAGGGATGTGGAGGTGAACGTGTTTGAACCCGCAGCGGGGAGCTTATTATCACGTCACCGCGGCGACCAGGTCTGTGCTAACGTGTCACGTCTCTTTGTGTGTGTGATTACAGGATGTACATCACGATCCTGAGGACTCAGTGGGCGATGACGACCAGATGCCCGCCATCGCCGTAAGTCCTCCGCCTCCTGTTCTCGGTTTTCATGTTCGCATCAAAACAAGACGATGCTCCAGATTGTGTTTGGAGGTTTTTGTTAGTCTTGCCTGACATTTTTTATTTTATTTTTGTAAACACAGCGAGCACTGTTTGTACTGACAACAGCGTAATGCTCTGAACTCTGAAAGCTGTCTGTGTCTGTGTGTCTGTCCGCTACAATCAGGCAGCCGTGAGTTTGACTGGCTGCTATTGACGAGTAAACAGCCCTTACGGTCCTTTGTACACTCGCACATGTGCAACCTTGTGTTCTCATGCTTTCACACAAAGCTCACTGTTGCTCTTTAGATGAATATCCACTGTGTTAGAGAGAGAGAAAAAAGACGCCTACTCCTGCAGGATAATTGCCGGTATCAAAGTGGAAGCTTAGTGTGGCTCACTATTAAAGTCATGAGTCATCTGAAAGCAAAAAAAACAAAAAAACAATCCTCCCTCAGATTCCTCCGCTCTGCCCGATATCATCATTTATTTGTGATGTGCTATTTTTGGGTAGATGTTGTTATTTACTCTTTCGGTAAACACACTTTCCCTCAGCATGCATCGTACACTTCTTCTTTTTCAGCCTTTTCCTGTGTCACACTTTCAAACGTACACACACACTTTATTTTCATATTTCATATTGCGGTAGTTTCACAGTGGAACAATGCCAAAATATACTGAAAAAAATGTGCATGGTCAGGAAGGACACTAGCAAACTCACTGATGTAAAAATGTGACATGTTTTTGTACGCTTGTATCTCTGGAGTTTGCTAAAGATGCTTTGATTAAGTAATTCACAAATAGAGGAACAAACCCACCACAGTACATTTATGCGTTTAGAAAAAAGCACATAAGTACAATCTTAGAGCTACTTCTCAGATATTTCTTCAAACTTGGCAACAGTGGATTGTATAAGCAAGAAGCAACCCTCAAACATGTTTTATAATGCACCAGGGTAATGTTTACGTTACACAAGAGTTAACCCCCAAGAAGTTAGTAATCCTTAAAGAATGGACCTCCCACCTGTGTGTGTGTGTGTGTGTGTGTGTGTGTGTGTGTGTGTGTGTGTGTGGGGCAGGGCAGGGCAGGGCAGCTGCGAGCATCGATTTTTAAATGCAGAGGAGATGGCTTATAGATCTACTGTCTGAGAAAGAGCTGAGCACTCATTACCTCACTCTTTAGAGTCTGCAGCACACACACACACACACACACACACACACACACACACACACACACACACACACACACACACACACACCCGACATACATATATACACACAACCTCTGAGGCAAGGATCTAGATGTGAAACCGTCATGAACGTCACATTGTGTGTGTGAGGATGAATATATTACAAAGTTGTTAATGAGTGAGTTTGACTTTTCCACTGGCTCAACTGAGTGTGAAACTGTGTGTGTGTGCATTGTCTCAGGTTAACTTGGTGTAATGAGGCAGCTTTCTCTCTGTGTCACGCTGCTGAGAGTCTTGAATGTGGTACTTCTGTACATGTGTGGACCCTCATTGACGAGGTACATTGTTAGTTCCAGCAGCTACTCAGATGTGATGTGATGCTTTTTCTTTGTCATGCAAAATGAATCGCCAACTATTTTAATATATTTTGTAGTTTCTTCTTCTTTTCTGACTTGAGAAAATAATCTACATATTAATCAACAATGAACATAATCGCTAGTTGCAGCCCTAACTTTAACTTGGACTATGGGGAAAATATAACTGCATTTAATGTCACAGCAGCAGTACATAAAGACATCATGCGGTACAAAGAATTTGATTAATCTGAAAAATAATGTGCAAATTAGGGGTAGGAATCACAGGATACCTTAGGATACACGGCTCACGATACCCGTAATATCACAATACAGCAATTCTGCGATAATCGATATATTGCTGGACAATCCTATAATGATGCATCACCGTATCGATCTAACTATGAACACAAAACGCCGGTGAAAAGTGCAGGTTTTCTCTCTTTATTCACTGCAAGTCCAAACTGTTTGAAAAACTTGTGCTGCAGAATTGTTTTCTGTCTGTAAATTAAAATGACACAACTATAGAGCAACTCTGGGTCCAGACTTTGGACTCAAACATGGCTGGGGCATCTGGTAATTTCCTCAAACTGCTGGTTAACTTATGTTCACGTTTCCTTTCGTTCATGTGTTGAACGCCAGCTCGAGAAGCCATGAAGCAGCGACCCTGGTAGCAGGGAAATCTATTCAGAGTGCCTTATTTTATTAATTAAACTATCTATCTAAAAGGACAACGATATATTACCGTATTGATATTTTGTCCCACCCCTAGTGCAGATTAATCAATAATGAAAATATTATTTATTGTTGCCCTATGATAAATGTATCTAAATTAATCAATCCTAATTTTAACCTAAATCTAACCTTCACCTTAAAAATGAAGTCGAAATCCTCAACTTAACTTTCAAAAATTTCCTCACTCTCGCTCAATTTGTTCCAGTTCAAGTGATACGCAGGTATACGCCATATACCCTCTAGGAAAGGTCATGAATTTCCATATACCCACTTACAAAAGCACAAGGATATGGTCATAAATTTACCCCGTCTGTGTTGTGAGTCACCTAGTAACAACAACACAGTTGCTTGGCGGTCATTCTCTGTGCAAACATGAAATTAACTAAAGTGAATCACTACAGTAGATATGATCCGAAAGCCAACTCAAACTACACTCTCATTATTTTCGTAAGCCGGCCCATGAAGCTACTGCAGCTTCAGATGACACTCAGCAGACGGTTACGTTACAGAAACTACAGAAAATAAGCCAGATGAGGCTGATGCGATACGTGGTAATGTTACAAAAAAATGTATGGGGTTGTTGCTCTGGGACACGGGCGAGGATGAGGCTGGGAGGGAAAAATCACTGTAAGTTACTACAAAAAAACTAGACTACACCACTGATTTGTTCCTCACAAAGATAGAAGTACAGCAGCACACACACACACATATACATACACACACACACACACACACACACACACACACACTTCAGCACTCATTTACTCACAGACACACTCACTCAATCCTTCTCACACACACAAACACAGTCACAAAGACATCCTACACCATAGCACAGTCCCAATCGAGTCTGATGCTCACACATCATCGCTAGTTCGGATATGTCTGCAAGATTGCAACACACTCACTTCATTTCAAATACTGACTTCACAGCTCATTGTTGAGTCAGTAACACACACACACACACACACACACACACACACACACACACACACACACACACACACACACACACTCTCTCTCTCTGATGCCCCAGAGGGGCATAAAATGCTTTCCAGACAGCGTTATGAACATTGCTGCTCTCTGAGGGACCAAGTAACATCTGCTGCCATCTGCTGCTGCTCAGCTGTGTGTGTGTGTGTGTGTGTGTGTGTGTGTGTGTGTGTTAGACAGACACAGTTTCATGTTTGGACCTAGGATGAGGTCACTCATTCACTGTGGGAGAGTCTGACACTGACCGCCCGACTAACCCTGAGTTGCAATTTTTATTTTCCATTTTTGTGTTTTGTAAAATTTGTCTTTCATTGCATAAGTTTTCAGTGTGGCTTTAGATGGTTTAATGTACTTGTGTATCTTTTCAAATTGTGCAGCTATTTAGCCTAATAGGCCCAGTTTGGAGTTTAAAAACATCCACTGAGAATGGACCAAACCAGAACCAGTCGGCAAACTATGAGCTGTATTTTGATGATGACGTGACAAAATCTCCTGAAACTATTAAAACTACATGTTGTGGATTCTAAATAAAGCATACTTTTTTTTTTTTAAGATAATTTTTGTCTAAATTTTTTATTTTCACAGGCCAGATGAAGACATGAAAGGGGAGAGAGGGGGGGAATGACATGCAGCAAAGGGCCGCAGGTCGAAGTCGAACCCGCGGCCGCTGTGTCGAGGAGTAAACCTCTATCAGTCCCTCCAGAAAAACGTGATTATGCGATTGCATAATTCAATGCATAATCAGCCAAAGTCTGCATATTTATGCGGGGGCCGCATTTTTTCAAATACGCCGCACTTTCACTGCATAAATTGCAGATTTTCGCACAAAATATGCGATGATTTCATAATCCCCGCATTTTTGTTGCAAAAAACTCACATGAAAAATGTTGCGTTTACTTCACACAAGAGCAGCCTTTTTCCCCTGTTGCCATGAGAACGTTATGAAGTGACGTAATTACGCGACGTGAACATCATCGAAAAGCTGCAAACCCCGTGATGAAGCCATGATGAAACCGCAGTTTTTGCAAGTTCCCGCAATCAGTCAAAAATTGCATACATATCCTGCATATTCCATCGCATTTTTTAAGAAAACCTGCCACATAATCAAGGATCTTTGCCCGCAACAATCACAAAAAAACTCCACATTTTTCTGGAAGGACTACTCTCTATATGTGCGCCTGCTCTACCAACTGAGCTAAC